>NC_088879.1:30836246-30868166 GCF_032884065.1 Artemia franciscana | reverse complement strand
TATGGGTGCTATTCTTGGAATGGGAAGTCCGGGAGGAATGCAAAGGCTAATATTATAGTTTCCAAGGTTAAAACCCTGAAGTATATAGTCCCCTTATTCTGTATTCCTCCCTTCAAGCCCCCTTAATACTTTTCATAAATCTTCTAGTGACTATCGGAACTAGCCGGCTAGTATAACATCGTGAAGAGCTGTTTAAGGTCACTTTTATTAGCTAGTTTTTACATCTATCTTCTTTTTTATATTCTTTTTGATAAAACAGGCGTCTAAAGTAGTGTGACACCAAAAATGACATTTTTTAGTGTCATATCTATAGAGCAAATGCTAGAAAGCATAAAAGGGCACTGTCATGATCTTCATGGTGGGAACCTTAAATCTGGGTTGTACAATCTTCCCAGTTGTGTACTCTCTCCATTCCCCTAGTAAGTTTAATGGACTTACTAGCAGAAGCAGTAGGCTACTGTAACATCCTAGAGAGATGTTTAGTGCATCAGCTTCAGACTCTATTATATTTATTGGTTCTTAGATAACTCCGTCATGAAGTGTCATATGGCACTAAAAATGGCTTTATTGGCACAATTTTTGGAATAGAAGGGCCGGGAAGCATGAAAAGGCTACCATACAAATCTACACGGTAGAAAGTCAATAACCAAAGGTTTATATCTCCAACTTTTTAATTCTGTCCTTTTGTTCCCTTTAGGAACCTAATAAAAGGCAAGCCGCGTCTCATAGTAACCAAAAGCTTATAAACGTGTTTTGAAAACGAAAGTGTGTCTAACGAAAAAAATTGCAGTTTGAAACTGATTAAGAAATAATAAATGTAATTTCACTTTATCTTAATAATAAAGCTTATGCGGAAAGAAATTCAAAAGTATCTCAAAAACAGGGTGAACGACCCCCCAAAAAAGATATTTTACCTTGAGCATTTGCAATTGTCTCCTGCTCTATTTCTTGTTCCAAGCACTAATAGACTCAATTCTGGTAACAACTTGAAATGATTATGTAGTATAAAGATAAAAAAAAGCTTTTTATCTACTTTAGACTTCACTCTCAAGCTCGTGAGTTCCCGCCTTAAGTTTTAGCTTGCAATTATCAAATGTTAAATTTGTTTTGCTCAGTTCTGTTTTTCATTTTTTACACTTTTTTTGCTAAATGATTGCAGTTATCCTAAATTTTTGAGTCCAAAAAGCAAAAATAACAAAAGTATACTTTCATGGAGCTTCAAATTTTTCGCACAAATGGTGCAAAGAAATTGCACAATTTTTGTTACTTTACAAAGTAACTTGACTTATTGTGAATTATATTAACTGTGGGTCCAAATTTCGCTTAGTGTCCACCAGCTTTCCAAAATCTCTATATATTTCATATAGGAAAGTATTTCATAAGCAATGGTATTTTTATCTTTAATTTTTCAAGCATACCAATGATAATATACCCCTTGGACAGTTTGATAAAATTCTAGATTTCTAATCATCCTAATCATCCTAAAATTAGGATGCCATGTTTTAATAAAAAGTCGTGTGACTTCTTTAGTTTCATGACCTTGGACAAAAATCTTTGTGTAAGGTATAAATTCTAGATTTCTAGATTTTTGTTGGAAAAGCTTAATAAGGATGTGAAATAAACCATCTACATGTATAGGATGCCTGTTTTAATAAAAAGTCGTGTGACTTCTTCAGTTTCATGACCTTGGACGAAAATCTTTGTGTAAGGTTTAAATTCTAGATTTCAAGGTTTTTGTTGGGGAAGCTTAATACGGATGTGAAATAAATCACCTATATGTATAGGATGCTCTGTTTTAATAAAAAGTCGTGTGACTTCTTTAGTTTCATGACCTTTGACGAAAATCTTTGTGTAAGGTTTAAATTCTAGATTTCTAGACGTTTGTTGGGAAATCTTAATACGGATGTGAAATAAAGCATCTATATGCATAGGACACCCTGTTTTAATAAAAAGTCGTGTGACTTCTTTAGTTTCATCACCTTGGACAAGAATCTTTGTGTAAGGTTTAAATTCTAGATTTCTAGATTTTTGTTAGAATGGGTTTATTTATCACAATTTCAATTATTTATTAGCGTTATCTTGATTTTTGAGGTGGTTAAAAAAAATTTAACTGGTTTTGGTAATTGCAGTAAGTTCCATTATGTGATTTAAAGCTGACAAAGAGAAAGATTTTACTGAAGTTTCTACAGTTGTGTAGAGATAAGATAATATTTATTTGCAAAAGGCTATCACAAGCTCTAAAGAGCCGAATTCGCTTTATATGTCACTAAAAGCTAAGAAAAAAAAAAGATATCAAAATAGTACATTAAGTCAAACACTTAAAATTAAAAGGGACTAAAAAAAGCAAAATCATCAAAGATAAAGGGCAACTTAACAATTTAATTACAAAAACATTGCAGTAAATAAAAAAAGAATAAAAACGGCAATAGAGGAAAAGGGGAATTTGGCAATTAATCACGAATTATTATTAAGGTGTCCCAGAATAAAGGGTATAAAACTTTTGCGAAACCTTTCTGTAACAGCATGGATCGGAGAGTAAGTTGGGATTACTAAGGAGGCTGACCGGGGGAGTCGGAGTCTAATGGGATTGTGAAAATCAGGGAGTAAGTCCTCAGTACGGGGATTGGAAATGACTGATTTAGCGAAAATCAGGCAATTTTTTTCCCTCCTTTCTTTTAAGGTGGTAATGCGCGCAGCTTTAAGGAGGAAGGGGTATGGAATTTTGCCTTCTTTGTAAATGATCCTGAGCGAACGCTTTTGGACCGACTCGATTTTGTCACTAAGTTCATTTGAAAGTTGCGAATGCCAGACCGGACATGCATATTCCAATAACGGCCTGATAAAGGATAAGTAAACACGGAGGGAATGTATCTTAGGACAATTAAATTTGTTTAGTAGCTTAAAAATGGATAGTGAAAAATTTGCTTGTTTAACAATGTTGGATACATGTGTTTCCCACTTAAGATCATTAGAAATTGTGACACCAAGAAGCTTAACATGTTTCACTAGCATTTCGCTTGGGATCGGATCGCAAAAAGCAGGAGTAGATTTCAAGAAGTTGATTGTCATTATCTGTGATTTAGTGGGATTTACTGTCATATTTAGATTCTTGGATTCATCCAAACATTAGGTTAGGATTTCAACGGGGTCATTTTTAATATTCCTATGACATACTTCAAGGATCGACAAGTCATCAACATATTTCCATCTTTGGGGGAATTCCTTGCCAATTTCGTTAATCATGACAAGAAATAATAGTGGTCCCAATAAGGTTCCTGAGGTATTCCACAGTACCTAGGGAGGGGGTTAGAGAAGGTATTTTTGTATTTTACAACTTGTGATCTGTCTGAAAGGAACGATATAACAATATTTACTAAGAGTGGGTCAATGTCAAAGTTATCATGTAGTAAACGAATTAGGATAGTGTGGTCAACTAAGTCAAACGCTTTTTGGAGATCGACTAAAACCAGGTTTAGCCAAACATTTGGTTTCTCTAGTTCACTTAGGATCGTGTGAATCAAGTGTACAAGGTAATGGGTGGTGGAGGTTTTTCTTAAATTACCAAACTGTCGGATGTCAATGCGTGGTATAATTTTAATTTTAAGCCAGTCACAAAGGAACCCTTCGTAAAGCTTAGAAAAAACTGGAGTGAGTGTAATAGGACGCATGTTGGTTATAGTCAGACTGGAAGATTTCTTTGGGATGGGTGTTATAAAACCTAGTTTCCAGCAACTTGAGAATTTACCAGATTTTATAATTTGGTTAAAAATATCAGATAAAGGTCCAGCAATTGTTTCTGAAAAGGCTTTAATCAAGTCAATTGGGATGTCTAATGGGCAAGTACTTGATTTTTTGAGCTTTTGGATTTTATTTATAATATCAGAGGGAGAAATTTGGGGGAAAGAGGTGGAGGGAGGAATAGTTTGACCTGAGACAGTGAAAGGGGGGAGACTTTGTACTATGGACGCAAGATGCAGGTTCAAATCGTTGGCTATCTTGTAAGGGGGCTCAGGGAGATGAAAATTAACTTCAACAGGGTTTTTTCTGCAAATCTCTTTAATTTTCCTGTACCATTGTTTGGGTTTGTTAGAATACAAATCCTTAACCTTACTATTGTAATACCCAGAACCTGCCTTTCTCAATTTTCTCTTCAGGAAATTTCTTAGATCATTAGCCTGTGTGATATGTCCTTGCTTGAACAAATTAATTTTTTTCCTTATTAGTTTTTTATAAGTCGCAGTAATGTAGGGTTTATCGGTAGAGCATATTTAATTTTTTTTTCACCGGAAAATGGGCTTCATAATTATTCCTCAATAAATTTTGGAGGGACAAAGCCTTGAAGTCGACATCATTTGTTTGGTACACAGGGGACCAATTTTCACTTGTGATCCAAGAGCCAAAATTGTAGAGTCCTGAGTCAACTAGAGGTCTAAAGACGGTTTCAGTAATAGTAAAGGAATGTTTAACTGTAGCTAGTGGAGATAGGAGTAGGCTAAAGTGGTAACTACCTCCGAGAGGGGGAAGAATGGTGACGGGTCTGTAGAAATTTGACATATTGGTGCATATTAAATCAAGAGTAGAATTGCCTTTGGTAGTAGGGACTTTTACAATTTGTTTTAGACTAAAAGTATTACATGTAGACTCTAAGTTTTAATTCATTTGCATCACCTAAGAGGAAAATTCCAGCATTTGGGTATTTAGATTGTACATAGTCGGCACTGCCATGCAATTTTTCAATAAAATTAATTTTTTTCAGCCGCTCTCTGCCCAGGAGAGTAGTAAAAACAACACAGGACAATCAAATTGAAAGGACGTGGTAAGACTTTAGGTCGAACACAAACCCACAAAATTTCATCAAAGGGAGTGAGACAAGGAACCAATATTTCTGGAGGATAAAAATCATTACGGACAAAGAAAAGAATTCCACCCCCTTTCTAACCCAGAGGGTGGGTTTCGGGTCTGAGTTTAATAAACTGGGTGAAATTATTCATTTTTAACATGTGTGTATTTTGAGCGTGTACTTCAGTAATAGCAATTATGTCTTATCTATATATTTTAGAAAAGGAGTAATTCATAAAGTTTGTCAAAATTAAGACTTTCAGCGTTGCTTAACAAAAGTGTGGGAAATTTAAAACGACCTGCAAAGGTACCATTTTTTCACTTAACTTTATTTAAATTACAAATGGGTACATGGGTACAATGGGCGTGTTTGTTTTATGTTTCTGTTTATTTGTTTGTTTGTTTTTTAGTTAAGAGCCAAAATGGTTTATTTCTTCTGAATTACTTACTTACTTGTCTTAGGATACTTGTCTTAGAAAAAAAACAAGTTTTTTAACTGAAAGTAAGGAGCGGCATTAAAACTTAAAACGAGCAGAAATTACTTTGTATATGAAAGGGGCTGCTTCCTCATCAACGCCCCGCTCTTTACGCTAAAGTTTGACTCTATCTCTCAACTCTACTTTTTAAAACAGTGAAAAACTTTAGCGTAAAGAGCAGGGCGTTGATGAGGAAGCAGCCCCTTTCATATACGAAGTAATTTCTGTTCGTTTTAAGTTTTAATGTCGCTCCTTACTTTCAGTTAATAAACTTGCTTTTTTTAATTTAATTTCTGAACTTTTTTGAATCAATGCCTGTTTTGACTTTGGCTCTCTGTAGAAGAGTAATTAAAACAAAATTTGCATATTTATTTTTTTGGCTAAATGGCTTTCTCATAGTTTTGATCAAACGATTTTGAGAAAAAAAGGAGCGGGGGAGGAAGCCTAGTTGCCCTCCAATTTTTTGGCTACTTAAGAAGGCAACTAGAACTTTTAATTTTTTACGAATGTTTTATTAGCAAAAGATATACGTAACTTATAAATTAGCTTACGTTACGAACTTTTGTATTCTCACGTTTTTAGTACATATGTGAGGGGTTCACCCCCTCATCAGCACCTTGCTCTTTACATTAAAGCTTAAATTTTGTCCCAATTCATAAAGAATGACCCATGAATCACAAAAGCCGTAGAATAAATAGTTGAAATTACTAAAAATACTTTAGCTTAAAGAGCGAGGTATTAGGAGGAGGTGAGCCCCTCATATGTGTAATAATCTCTGTACGTTTTAAGTTTTAATGCTGCTCCTTACTTCCAGTTGAAAAAACTTTTTCATAATTATTGTTTCATTTTTTTAAATAATGTTAGAAAGTCCTGCGCTCCTTTCATGGAGATTTTCTTCCACCATGACAAATTCCTCTATGAAAATTTCCCCCAAACATATCCCCCTCTTCTCAACCCTTCCCCCAACCAAAAAATCCCCCTGAAAATGTCTGTACGCTTCCCAACTACCATTACTATATGTAAGCACTGGTCAAAGTTTGTAACTTGTAGGCCCTCCCACGGGGACTGTGGGGGAGTAAGTCTTCCCCAAAGACATAGTTATAAGGTTTTTCGATTATGCTGAATAAAATATCCATCTCAGAATTTTGATCCGTTGACTTTGGAAAATAATTAGCGTGGGAGGGGGCCTAAGTGCCCTCCAATTTTTTGGTCATTTAGAAAGGGCACTAAAACTTTTCATTTCCGTTAGAACGAGTCCTCTGGCAACATTCTAGGACCACTGGGTCAATACGATCACCCCTGCGGAAAAAAAATAACAACAAAAACCAACAAATTAACACACATCTGTGATCTGCCTTCTGGCAAAAAATACAATATTCTACATTTTTATAGATAGGAGCTTGAAACTTCTACAAGAGGGTTCTCTGATACGTTAAGATTCTTTGACTTTTAGGGGGTGTTTCCTCGTATTTTCTAAAATAAGGCAAAATTTCTCAGGCTCGTAACTTTTGACAGGTAAGACTAAAGTTAATGAAACTTATATATTGAAAATTAGCATTAAAATTCAATTCTTTTGATGTAACTATTGGTATCAAAATTCCATTTTTTAGAGTTTTGGTTGCCATTAAGCTGGGTCGCTCCTTACTACAGTTCGTTACCTCGAACTGTTTGATTTAATCTAATGGATGGTTGAACGCCATGCGGTTTTTAGTTTGTGGTGCAGTGGTTTCCAACCATTGTTTTTTCCATCTTTCCCGTTTCGTTGAAAGCCCCCAATCACCCCAGATTTATCTTGGCTGTATTGAACTTAGCCTTACATGCTCTCTATGGCTATTTATTCTTTAACCTATTTTGGCCTTAATTTATATTGCAATCTTCAAATATAAGTCTACATTGAATCAAAATGTGCCTTAATCTATATTTTAGTCATGGCGGTATTAAATTTATTTTATTTGCCTTAGATGGACCAGAAGGACTTTATGTTACATTCTTTTCATACATAGTAATGCTTTGTAAGAGAATAATTGTAGATATTGCAAAAACCCCTTTAGTGCTAGCTTATCCCCTCGCCTCTTCAACTTTGTTCCCTGGAGAAAAGCAATTTCTAGGTGAACGATTTTTAAGTTCATGCTTTATGTATAATAATGCCTTCTAGATTGGGCTAAATCAAAAATGTTACATCTGATCGCTTGATCAATGATTCGCTTGGCAATGACTGAAAAATATAGTTTACTTATACGTAGTAACGGTTACAAAACCGTAGTTAATTATAAAGATTGTGCTATGATATATAAGGATTACAATGTTCTTATTTATTTAGAAACATTTTAAAAATTCTGCAGCTAAGACTGTAATTTGGCTTGTTTTTTAGACTTCCAATTCCAAGCTTTTGTCTTCATTCTAAGGCTCTTGAAGACAGCTTCTTGTCCCGTTTTGGAAATAAAAACCTATCAGCCTATCAAAACCTGTCAACAACGATCAAGAATTTTCATTCCAACTGCAAGCGGGAACTATGGGCCAGAGTCCATGTTCATTCCAACTCAGCTTTCATTCCAACTGTAAATAGAAATTACGAGCTACCGTAAATATATCTTTAATCTCTGAATCTATTTCCAATACTGTGTTTTATAGCAAATTTTTGTTTTCTAAAATTTTAAATACAACTATTTTTGTTATCTAATATCAGCTGTTAATTATTTTCATGTCATTTCTGTCTCTGATCACATCAAAGTAATTCCAAACTTCAAAAGAGTCTACTATAGATTGCTTTGAAGTAATATATCATAAAAATTGCAATAATCTAAGATCTAAAACGGGAGTATCAAAGAGCTAGTTGAGGCGCAATAAATTCTTTCGACACCGAACAAAATTCCACAGCGTTCAGTTTCTAGCACATCCTTTCTATTTTGTATCAAATAAACGAACTTAATAATTCGGTATAATTGATTTTATCGATCGTATACTATAATATTCATTGTTAATATAATGATTGAATATAATATTTTTTGAAGTTGGTATTAATTTATATTAAAAAATCATAAATAATTAACAATTAGTGTATGTTTTAATATAATTGTTGATCACACAATTGTCCATACATTGATTTTTTTTTATATCTAAGTTCTAAACATAGGTTATATTTAACTAGAAATTAATTTAGAAAACTTTTTCCACTAAAAAAGTTCTTCAAAGAAAAGAAAAGAGCTCCATTAAGCCAAAAATGAAAAGAAATAGAGTTATATTATCTTCCAAGCGTAAAACAACCACAAATCCCTATCAATAAATAGATGAAACTCAAAACGAACAGAAATTACAATAAATACCCGAATCAAACTTAAAACGAGCAAAAATTAACATTAGTAGGGCTGATAAGCCCCATATCTTCTCAAAACTAGAGCATAATTTGCACTTAACTGAAAAAATGAACATGGGTTGTCAGTTTAATATACATTTACTGATATATATTATTTAAAGTCTTAATATTTTTATTTATTAAAGTACAAAGCGAAAACGTTTAAAACGTATTTTGTTTTCAGTAAAGCGCAAATTATATTCTGGTCTTGAGAAGGCATTGGGGTTATCAGTCCCTTTAATGTTAATTTTAGCTCGTTAATCAATGCTAATGTTAAAAAGACACTCTGTAATCGTTCTAGCAGTGTGATTTGCAATTAAAGAGCGAGTAAAGCTAAATAAGAGCAGATATAACCCTACAACAGAGATGGTCACCACTAACCCCCTCCCCACCCCTTATGAGTGCAAAAGTATGGTTTGATCTTTACGCGTGGAGTTGTTTAGTGTAATTGTCCGGGGTAAATTTTCATCGAGATTGAACTGTCTAAAGGATATTTCCGTGAGAAGAGGGATTTCTCCGTGGAGATGGGGGTAGATTTCCTGGCATTATTTCAAAAAAACGATTAGAAATTAAATAAAACAAACAAATTTTTCAACTGAAAGTAAGAAGAAAAATTAAAACTTAAAACAAAGAGAAATAGTTACGTATATGAAGGGGGTTGCCCCCCTCTTCAACATCTCGCTCTTTACGCTAAAGTTTGAATTTTGTCCCAATCCTTTAAGAATGACGCGTGAAAAACATGGGTCGTTTAATTAGAACAATAAGACGCTTTTTTAAAAGTATCAAAAAAAACTTTAGCTTAAAGATTGAGGTGTTGAGGAGGGGGAAACCTTCTTCATATGTGTAATAATTTCTGTTCATTTAAGTTTTAGTGTTTCTCCTTAATTTCGGTTGAAATAACTAGTTTTTTTTTCTAATTTCATTAGAATTAACCTGACTTCGCTTCTTGGGTATGTTTCGTTCAATTAACAAGTACCATTATAATTTGTTATATTATATATCACAGGTTATATTATGTAGTATACGGTGTTACATTTGAGATTTCATATTCATAGAAAACAAAATGAAACAATTAAAAGACAAAACAGGAGTACAAACTGTTTACCGTTGTCTATACATTCTTGAAAATTATCATTAGTTGTTCCAAAGCTTCAGTGTTGGGTTTTCTGCTATACTATTTAGCACAAGTTTTAACAGACGATCTGTCATAAAAAATAATATCATTCCTTCGCCATTTCGTTAGATTTAAACTTCTATAAAAGATTTACGGTATTAACCAAAATTATATCTGTTTACCAACGGCCTCCAATCTTTAACAGAAAAATAAAATAAATTTTATTTGCACTTAAAGAGCGAGTAAAGCTAATAAGAGGAGATATAACCATGGAATAGAGGCGGTCACCACTAAGCCCCTTTCCACTCCCCTAAGAGTGCAAAAGTATGATTTGGTCTTTACGCGTAGAGTTGTTAAGTGTAATCGTCCGTGGTAGATTTCCACCGGGATTGAATTGTCTGAAGTATATTTGAATTTTGTGCCAATTCTTTGAGAATGACTCCTAAAACATAAGGGTCATTTAATTAGAACAATAAGACGCTGTTTCAAAAGTACTAAAAACTTTAGCATAGGGAGTGAGGTGTTTAGGAGGGGGCAACCTCCTTTGTATACGTAGTATTTTCTATTCGTTTTAAGCTTTAATGGTTCCCCTTACTTTCAGTAACACTTGATAGACTTGCACAGATCTACACGGCTGACCTACACATGGTAGGCTAAGCTAAGTTAGGTTAGATGACACCTCAGCTAACCTAACTTAACTTAACCTACGATGTGCTGGTCAAGTTAGGTTCTGCCATGTCTGGTATAGTCCCCAAACCTTACTTAAGCTACTGGCACGTAAGAAAAGGCTGAATCTGCAAAAACAGTGCGAGTTTTAATGGAATACTCATATGAACTACATTTTTTTTCTACATGTTAAAACAGATCGGCTGCAGGTACCTCGTGGAGAGGGGGTGCGAAACGTTGGCTGTGGGTATGACTTGGTCAGGATATATATGAGTTGGTCATAATTTTTACTGGGTCGTTCTAGATTTCTTCATATTGATCTCTTTATTTCTTCAGATTGGTCTTGATTTTTGAAGATTGGCCTTGATTTCTTCGGTTTGGTCTTGATCTTTATGAATTCATCTGGATTTCTAGGGTCTAGCCATGACTTGTATGCATTGGTCTTGATTTTTATATTTTGCCTTTGTTTTCTTTGGATTGGTCTTGAGTTTTTGGTGTTGACCATGATTTCAAGAGTTTGGTCTTTGTTTTTACGGTTTGTCTGAATTTCTATGCAGTGGTCATGATTTTTAAGGATTGTTCTGGATTTCTCCATGTTGATCTCTTGATTTTCATGGCTTGGTCTTGATGTCTATGGTTTAATCTGGATTTATAGGTCTGACCCTGATTTTTATGAATTTGTGAAGATTTATAAGCATTGCTTAAGGTGTCCAAGAATTCGTCTGGATTTGAATGTATTTTCTATGATTTCTAGGGGATTGTTCTGAATTTTTACATATTTATCTCTTAATTTATGGGGTTGGTCTTGATTTTTCTGGTCTTATCTGGATTTTTAAGCATTGGTCTCTTGATTTTTATGGTTTGGTCTATATTTCTATGGTTTGGTCTTAATTTCTACTCACTGATTTCTTGATTTTTGTGAATTTGTCTGGATTTCTAAGAGTTGGTAATAATTGATTTGAGGTTAATGTAGGTTTCTAATATTGACTACTTGCTTTTTTGGTTTGGTCTTGATTTTAGAAGTTGGCCTTGATTTCTTGGGTTTGATCTTGATTTGTATTAATTCGTCTGCATTTCTAGGGTCTGGTCCTGATTTATATGTAATGATGATTTCTTGGTTTGGTGTTGATCTCTACGTATTAGTCTCGATTTCTACAATTTGGTCTTGATTTCTAGAGTTTGGTCTTGATTTCTATGTATTTGTATTGATTTCTAAGGATATTTCTCGATTTCTAAATGTTCATCTTTTTATTTCTTCGTATTGGTCTTGATCACTATGGTTTGGGCTGAATTTATAGGTTGGACCCACTTTTTTATGAATTTGTTTGGATTTTTATGCATTGTTTATGACTTCCAAGAATATGTTGAGATTTCTAAGATTTCGGTCAGTCAAAGAAACGACGCATTTTCACTAAGACCTTACACAAATTCCTCTTAATATTGCTTAAATTTACCTTTAATAACGATCCACTTTCTCTGAAATTGCTTGCTAGGGTGGGTTATCCACAAATTGTCACGGAGGCGTTAATATACATACTCTTGGCTCATAAACTTGGCTCATAAACCTGGTATTTTCATTAAAACCTCTCAGAAATAAATTATTGCAAAAATCTTTCTCTTTTTGTTCACTTACATGTTTCATTCTTCAAAGTGTTATTTTGCTGGTAACAGGCAGGCGCATCCAATACAGAGTATAACAGGCAGGCGCATCCAATACAGCAATGGAAACGATGCATTTTCATTAAAACCTCTCAAAAATACCACTTAATACGGCTAAAGTTTGTCTCTAATAACAAAAACTCCTCTCCTCCCCCTGGAATTGTTTGCTAGAGGATCCTAACTTTCTGTAATTCATTGCTCCTTTTGTTTATTTTTATCGTTTATAGGTTTTTTCAAGGTTTTTTGTTTGTTAAGTTTTAATTACTTTTTTCGTTGTTTGAATAATACTTGTAAATTTGTTTTTATTAACAAAATTTATAGGTACAAAAGTCCGTGTCCTTTGGATTTATTGTTACAGGACAAATCTTCTATACGTAGTCTTTTACGCAATGAAACATCTAAAGCAAGTTCTATGTAACATCTCACTGGTTCAATAGCTAACTTAACATGTCTAAGTTACTTTAGGAAATAAATATCGCTGTAGCAGGTAGGTGCATCTAATAAAGCAAAAATTAACTGTATCAGGATGCTTGTGCGCTGTCATTTGCAATGGGCTGGAAACATACGCTCCATTTATTCTTTATAGAAAGTGGGAAGGGAATTTGCTCGTGCGTGCAACAAATTATTACGCAGGAAAAATTCCTCTAAAAATTAAATAAGAAATGCTTTCATAGTCACCTGTCTAGTGTTCTGTTTTATTGGAAGGAAATCCCTTTCGAGTCCCAATGCGGGCGAAAAATCTTTAGATTATAAATTTTCCCTGAAAAAATGTATTGAAACAAAAAATCTCTTTAAGTATTATGTAACAGCCCACGTGTTTATTGTCATTGTCTTACGCCCCACGTGTGCACTCCCTTTATTTGCATACGGGCATCTCCCGAGGGCCCCTAAAGCCAAATATGTCACGCCAGATTGCGTCACTCTTAACATAGGTAAACATTCCCCTTTTACATAACAACCAATGAAATCTCGAAAGGTCTTGAAAAACGTCATTTCGGTTACATTGATTGCTAGGCATACCCCAATTAAAGTTTAAGCTAGGCCCTCCTTGGAATTGCTTGCGAGGGGCCCACTGGGATTGGATGCTGATTGCCTAGTTGGAATTTGATGCTAGGGCCCTTGTGGCTAGGCTAAGTTAGAGGCACGGTGAAATTGGATGTTAGGGATCCCGAAGGAATTGGATATAGGGCCCCTGGTGATAAGGCTAGGAGCCTGGTGAAATTGGATGCTAGGACCCTTCCATCGGAATTAGATTCTAGAGTCTTGTTTAAATTGGTTGCTAGGGGTTTGGTGGAAGTTCTCACTGGGGTCCAGCGCTGTGGAGGCTCCCCACTAGTGGGTCCTGAAGCTATCCCCTCTACTTGACGTGTTTATTCAGAAAAAAACACTATATTATGTAACATCCTAACCCTATGACTTAACAACTGAAGAAATCATGATTTAGTGGGCCAGTGAAGGTTTTTATACACCCGAGGGAACTATTACGTAATTAGCACACGCACCGCTTAGAGAACATTCCCTATTGCGTAACAACCAAAGGAATCCTAACAAGCCCTAGCCTTCGCGGGTCTTTTAAACAACTAAAGATTCTATTAGGTAACATCCTAAGGCTTAGAACATAACAACTAAAGAAACTCTGATTTATGGGGCCTTCGAAGGTGTCGCTCTTCACCCTTAGGTTCTTAAGTAATTAACGCAGGCTTCGCTTAGAAAACATTCCTAATTATGTAACATGCACCTGCATATTTTAGAAAAATTCCCTATTACACAACATGCACCTTTGGCTTGAAAAATGACAACACCACATGTGGCATGCACCTGTGGTGTTGGGACTGGGATTCGAAGGAATAGGGACAGAATTAAAGTAATTATGCCGTCACTATTTATGCTGACAATTGATGAAGTTCTATTTTCATTTTTCAACCAGTAGCTAACTCGCATAATTGAGACTTTTGATGAAATTCTTGAGACTATTTCGGATGACTGGTTAGATTTATTTAAGGAGACTAAACAAGCGCTCAGCTGCTACATAGATAAAAGGTAACGGGAAGATCAGCAATATGCACTTACGCAATTCCGGGTACTTTATTTCGCTATTGCGAGTCTTCATACCAATTATCTTCACCCAGTGCTGCTCAACTGATTGGACTAGAACTTAACCAATCTCCCAACTGAAGCTAAGTGATATCAGTCACTACTTATGACCTCCATTCTGCATCCATATTCTGGGGGCAACACTTTTTTTGTTAAAACAGGAAATCTTGCAAATACAGACCTTGGACACTTGGGCTTCAAATGTATTTTGTTCCTTGATTCAACCAAAGCTGAAATATCATAAATTTCCTCTTCAAACTCGTAACGGTCTTAGGTCTGCTTAATTAGGACTATGTAGTATTTTCGACAAGATTAGTTAAAAGAGATCAATGTTATTGCCTCGCTCTTGAGTATTTGGAGTTCTAACATTGAATTGGTTACAGCTCTTCCCGCATATGTTTGGTTTAAAGGCTGTTATCCACTTGAAAGGTAAGTATCCAGCTCGGTAAACGAATCATCTCTGCAAATATAGTCCAGTTCCTTGAAGTTAGATGAAACATTCGTCACAAATTTTCTGATACGGGCCTTTAGGGAGTGAAGAAGAGGGAGCTCAGATTGAAAAACTATACTGAAATTGTTGAAGAGGCGGAGAGAGTATTCTATTATTTCATGGTATGATGTTGAAGAGGCTGAGAGAATATTTTATTAATTCAGGGTATGACTTTGTCAACTTACTTTGTAATGTCGACAAGATAAGGTCATTGATTGCAGTTGGGTTGTCAAGCGTGGTTTCTATGAAATGCTGAGTGTCAGCAGCCCAATGCTCAATAAGCCGCTTTGCACAGGCCTGAAGGGCCAACCAACGTGTCTGTTCTGGCGTAAGATTTCAATCTGCTTTGTGTTGAAATTAAATAAAAAAACAGTTTTTTTTAACTGAAAGTAAGCATCGACATTAAAACTTAAAACGAACAGAAATTACTTCATATATGACAGGGCTGCTTTCTCATCAGCGCCCCGCTCTTTACGCTAAAGTTTTTTTTACTGTTTTAAAAAGAAGAGTTGAGAGAAAGAGTTGAGAGATGTTTTTCGCTTTCTGTTTACCTAAATGACCCCTGGCAGAGCCTGGTCTCTTGGAAATAATGTTCTTAGGAAAGGAATCAAGCTGTCTGCAAGAGGTAATGGCAGATCGTGTTTTTTAAGCCGTATCGAAGTGTTTTTTTTTAATTTAAGAAACATATTTGCACATCTTTGGAACCTCGTAAATTAGGACTGAGCAAAGTTGTGAAGCTAAAAACAGCTTTCTTGTACTTCATTTAAGCAGAAGATCTATTTTGCAAGCTTTTGCTTTAATAATACGAAGATTTTTAAAGGTCACTGCCCTCTAGAGGGTGAAGACGTGGAGGTGGGTACTTCAAAATACCTTCCCGGAACATACTTAAATGTGTAGACCCATCTCTTAAAGTTTAATTTTCTTAACCTAATCTCTTTCCATGACAGCAAAAAGTAGCTAAAATAGAATTTTACCATCTTTTGATCCCTACTGTGTATAGATAAAGGATCAGGTTTGTTTCTACTATCTTAAGGTAAGCAAAGCATCTTAAGGTAAGGTCACTTGCTTCTTTTCTACAACTGCTGCTTAGCCTAACCAAGTCTCCCTTATGCGGATAGTTTAAACCAATCAAAGCCATTACTTAAAAATAAAATAAATACTAAGCTACCTAAATAATCTTCCACAGTTCAGGTTTTTGAAATTTTGGCAATTTCAGCAACGTAAGCCAGTGTTGCTCTTACAAAACTGAGCTTTCTCAAATCTTTGAGAGTTTTTTAACCTTTAGATTGAAAAAAAAATCAAACTTCCCTTGAATATCCCTGAAAATCCTACTTTACCCCAAATTTCCCTGAATCCTTAGATTCAAAACACGTTTCCCTAGAAGTAGTGATTTTTTCCTAAAATAGGGTAATCTCCCTAGAAATAGGAGCCCTGACCATTTGCGTAGTTGGGTGATCAAAAGTCATCGAAAGAAGAAAAAAATCTTTCAAAAAGAATGTGATGTTTAAAAATTATAATACTGACGGTACACATCAAATTTTAGGCATCGTCAACTTAAAATTTTACTTAAAACCACCCTTATCCTAATATTTTCGCAGAAACTCATGGGGGAGATTTAATATTGCCTTATTGGGGAAATTGTGTTGAAGTAGTTTATTTGCTTATGAATTTATTGTTAAATAAAGAAATCAGAAATCAAACATTTCTTCTACAAGGCTTGTCTATACTCTTTTGGTTCGATATTATATAACACCTCATGCTTTTTTGACAAAATCAGTTAATTGATGGTAACTCTCTGTTCAAGTCATGATTTAAGCAAAATGACGTCTGCTACACGCGAAAAATAAAACCCCAAAATTATCTATTGCCGACATTACAGCCGATGTGCAACTACTTGTGACAAGACGACTACTTGACGTTACGGTGACACTCGACACTATCCAGAAAACTTAGTTCAAAGGTTTGTATAGCAATATTTTGGTGACATCACTCAGTGCTCGGTTACGACTACTAGATAACGGCACCGCTTTTCCTGGAAACCATAGCTTTACTTTTTATGGTGCATGAGATATGAGAAAAACTTTTGTCAAGGAACTAGCAGGCGGGAATAGGTTACTTATAGAAGCTGCATATCTTAAATATCAGTTGCCACGTGGAATGATCTCTGTATTGAAACTTTTCCAGAAAAGACATTAGTAAATTATATCATGCTGAGATCAAATCGTTTCCTTAAACAATAAAATAGATTGCCGGGATTAGTCGCATAGGACCTTAAGGAGGACAAATTATTTTTTACAATATGTAACACTACAGGATACGTTTAAAGTGTTCATTAAAAAGAAGATAATATACTATAAAAAATAATAACGGCTTAGTTACAACTCGTTGATATAAAAAACAATAAAAAAATTATATATATATATATATATATATATATATATATATATATATATATATATATATATATATATTTGCCAGAAGTCAACTTCTGTGATGGAAGGTCGTGCCCAATTGAGAAAGGGTTCATTTGAACGTAAATTAAAAATTTTAGTGCCTTATTAAATGACAAAATTGATCATAGAGAGCTTGACACTCCTTTACCACACCATGTGACCCCATAGGCCTAAATAGAATTATATTGATATTCAGAGAGTCATTATATTCAAAACTGTAGACAAATCCAAAACAAATTTCCTCTATGGATGAAATTGTGACTGAAGGCCTTTGGGATGACCAAAATTTTGAAAATAACCCATATAAAACAAATACTTCACGGATACATTTTAATATAATGATTAACCCGTTGCACTTTGTTTAAATTACAGTGAAGCAAGGGTTTTCGATCTATATAGATCAAGAATATGAAGGGAGTCCTTGAGTCTCTTTCCCCTCTAGCTTCCCCAGCCGCCTTGCTGAGATCAGTCGTCGAAGATTACTAAATCTGTAAAGGCCTCAAAGAAGAACCCTGAGACTGCTCCCTTTCCACCCCTTGCAAGATTCACCATTTGTACTGGAGGGAAGAACTAGTAAAGAAAAATATATTTTCAAAGTTTTTTTTTCAGCCTCGTCATGAAGAACAGATCGTTAAGTAAAATCAATGGGGGAGGGGACTCCATTACAAGGTAATAATTCTTGTGCCCTTTACAGGTGCCGAAAAAAAATTGAAAAATGCCTAAAATTTCATTTTGTTCCCTAATTGCTCCCGGGCACATAGGACAACTTTTATCAAACCAGCCGAAAATCTCAAGACCTCCAATTTAATTATTTTCCAATTTAATTACAGTTTATTTCCGAACAATTTTCTTCTGGGGGAGCCATAGTACGTAAGACTGCTGCCTCAATGATCAGTTTCCTTAATTATATAAATTTCCTACATAAACTAGATTTTATAGATGCATTTTAACGAGGAAAACTTGTTCATATTAATATTATCTCTCGGAATGGCCCTAAAAGAGGCCCTTTGACCCGGGATGTCTCCAGCCTGCAAACTGTTTGTCTTAACACATTGTATCAATTACGATGGGGCTTTAGCCCCATATTAGTTTTAAAAAAATACTTTTAATTGATTATTGTACTCAGAATTTTCCAGCAATTAAGAGCGGTTTGATTGACATTACTGCTTTCAACTTTGAGTTGAAACTCCAAGCTCTCAGAACTCAAATTTGAGCTCTGAGACCTCTCCGGCTATTTCGTAAAGCTAATCAGGTAAACTCTTTATTTTTGAAATATGAGTAGATTGTAAAGTAATAATAAAACATGCTGATATTTCAGCTTTCCATCGATTTAATGAGAAACTTCCTATGTTCGGGATTTACGCTATATACTCCATCAATTGGTTAACTTGTGCTTGCTGAAGAAATCCTAAAAAATAATATAATTACATTACTTCATATTTCATATTTCAGTGAATTAGAAATTGAAAGTTGTAGTTCACTTCTTAAGAGTCAAAAGAAATCCAAGGGCAACTAGCCTTCCCCACGCCACTTTTTTCCAAAATGCATCCGATAAAAATTCTGAGAAAGCCTTTTCTTAAATAGTTCAAAAATAAATAAAAAAACTCCGGTGTCAACTCAACTCCCCAGGGTCTGGGAGCCAGCATTGGAAGCTATGTCCTGGGGGCGTGAAGGGCATCAAAATACAATGAAACCCCTCCGAAGTTTATGCGATCATGCTTTCTATAAGAGCCTTAAATGCTCCAGGGGATTATTTACAACTCTTGGCCTTAGGGCCAAGGGGATTTGTCATCCTCAAAGAGCTAATTCCGGACTTTTCAACCACGTTGGAAAAAATGGCAAAATTTCAGAATTTTAATTGGAAGAGCTTGAGGAATTCCTTTTTCAATATAACTTACATTATTTCTTTAAAGTCTCAACTTGACACCCCTAGCTGTTCCTTATATACTGTTGCTGTGTATCTTTGAAAACCCTACTACATATGGTGTGCTTTGATTTTCTTTGACACCCCCCTCAACATTTTCTAAAAGTTTTATCTTAATATGAAATATGAATGAAAAATAATATAATATAATTATAATTTATCTAAGAAATAATGTAATTTATCTTTCATATTTCTGGGTAACATTTGTACTCACTGTCAGCTTCTTCTTGACAGCATCATTGCCAGTAATTTCAAATTATTAGAACGTGCTTGACCAGCATGTTTGCTTTTAACTGTAAAATGCCTTGTTATATTCTTTCATGTTTCTGAGGCACCATAACAGTTTCTTGAACCTTTTCAGGCAAGCTCGGTATAAAAAGCCTCATAGTATGGCTCTCTATAGGTCAAGTGCCATATTTTTCATTTCTTGTCAAAGAAACTAAGAAACAGCATAATTTCTGAAAGCTACTTGAAAGTTACTTTGTGTAGACAGGGAAGCGAAACCAGTGGGCGGATACTACGACTGTATGTAGATCAAGCGAAAAGTTTTTGAAACTCGAGATTTCCAAAAAAGTTAATTTGTTTTAGACGTAAAAACTTTATGAATAGATACACCCCTATCCCTACAACTGAGCTTAAGTTTCTAAAAGGAAATAATATGAGACATAATTTTACTTTACGGTAAAAAAAAATCGGAATTTCTCAAATATAAAGATTCTGATAGCGCAGATAACTCAATCTAAAACAAGAAAACCATTAATTTTCTGTTAGCATGAAAATTACATTATTAATAGCTTAAGTATGCATATTTGAAAAATTTGCCCATCTTCTTATTTCCTTTCTAGAGATGCTGGGCATGATTCCAAAGAATAAGACATCATCGAAGATTTTTTTAAGCTCATTACCTAATTTATAATTAGCTTGCCAATCTTCGGAAGGTGAATTTGAAAGCCATGGCTTTTCTTTCAAGGAAAAACTTATCGTGCACTATCTCGTTTGTTTATAAAAATGGCGTCAGGCATGACACCTGGAAGGAGCTAGGAAACCTGAAGGATGGTATGATGTGTGATTTTAGTTTTCCAAAAAAAAAAGCCACAAGAAAGAACAGTAAATCAAAGAATTTTTTTAGTACAGATATAAACCATTTCTTTGTTCCCATTTCTACCTGAATTAGAGTTAAAATTAAAGTTTTCATCTTAAAGAACTATTCTTCGAACTTGAGCCTCGCTAAACTTTGCTAGAAATTTTGGGGAACATTTTACCACTTGAATACCGCAAAAAGTAAGAAAAATAAAAAAGAGAAAAAGAGAAACCCATTATTTTACTATAGAGTTTTTTTTTAAAATAATTCCATTTTTATAGTTCCAATTATCATTTACCATAAATCTTCAATCATACTCAACCTTATATCATTATAGCCTTACATTTCCCCTTACTGACAAAATTGAAAACGCAAATTTCCCACCAGTTTTCTTTTTTATAATATGACGCCTACAAAGTGCGCTGTTACTAAAATTGGAAAATTGGAACAGTTCTTTTTCATAAGAAAATAAACCTCTTATGTTTCCCAAAGGAGGGGTACAAATTGGACTGAAAAAAGTATTACCAGCATTCAATTTCGACAGAAGAAAGAAAAAGTTTGTAAATGGCCTCGTTTTATAGCCTTTAACTGACATCAAGAAAGCTCTGAAGAGTACACAACTAGAAACAAATTGGATGTCCAAAGAGTCAATTAGATAAGGTGACAAACTGAAAAGTTGGGTGTTCTAAGCCTCAAAGTCAGACACAATTTTATTGCGGATTCTAGGTCACTAAACCTCGATAAGGTTATTAAAATTGGGGCCAAATTGGGAAAAGAAGAAAATATCTTAAGAGGATTAGTGTTTTATCTAGGGCTATAATGAGAGAAAGGCCGAGATGGCTAGGGCACGTTCTGGATGAAGGATGACAAAATGCCATTCATTGTCTTTGTCAGTCAATCATCTGGGGCGATATGGAAACCAGGTCGTCCTCGGCTGGGGTGTGAATATGTCGTAAGGAAAGACTTTTGGGAAATGGGTACTTCCTGGGAGGGTGTAAAGAGGGAGGATTTGAATTGATTGGGATGGAAGAGGAGAGTGCTTGGCTGTAATGACATCAGGCGGCTTGGTGCTGCGGGGAGTTATTAGTAGTAGCAGTTTCGGGATATTTTTTCCGATGTTTGTAATCATGATGGCAGTCGAAGTCAATCAATGGCTGTTTCTAAAGAAGTCAGGGTTTGAGTTTTTGCTCTAAATGATGGAAATACTAAGTCTGGCAAATATTTGTAAGGCAGTAAGGATTTGGGGATTTTCAGATCGATGTGTTTTCTACTTGGCGCACTACAGGATGATATGAAGAAATCTTCACACCGCGTTCAAGCAATTCTAAAGTTATTTCCTTATTAAAAGTGCTCTTAATTTTTTTTTTGCCGTATTAGTGTTATTTCATGTCTGTCCATGGGCCTTGTGTGATAACAAAATATATTCATCTATCGAATCTATGATGCAAATTCTAGTTCGGAGACTAAAATGTATTTTTAGCATTGTCAGTTGAAAACGTCATGACTGTCATGACCGTCATGACTGGGTATAAAGTATCAAGCAGACGAATCACCTTTATTTATGGTTGATTTGAAAGAAAGTTAAATGGTTGTTCTTTTGCTTATCGGTAATGAAATTCTTTTTATGTCATTAGGAAAGCCTTCTAACTTGAAATATTCTTATGTAACTATTAACTTATTGTTCAAGATCAAATACAAAGAAAAAAAACAACAAAGAAATGGAATATCTACGGAGATTTGAAAGTTATTTGCTAATCTTAACAATTACACTAGTGACGCAGTTACGATCTTATTTCTATTATGCCGGAAAGGGAAGTGGATGCCTAAATTTTTGTGCTCAGGATGTCAGACACAGAGGTCGTTAGATCTCAACCAGACATAGAGGATAGTGAAGATAATTGATGAAATTGTACTTTTAGGATGGTTTATACCCAAATCACTTTTGTTGAAGGATTCTTCTAGATGCCCAAGACCGATCCTAACTCACTGGACAGAGTTATCAGAGAAAGATATAAAAGAATAACTGAAATACAAGTTATCAGAGTTGCCAAAAGTTACATATTATCAAAAACAATTGTCACTCTTCGACCAAACTTCGTCAGAGGTGACTGGTATTGTCCTAGTCATGTCATTCTGGAGTTTGGTGCTAATTGAACGCCTTTAGAAAATATTGAGTTTAATTCCTTAGACTCTTGTTATCAGTAGATTTGTCAAAACGGGTTTCAGATTCCAATCTACTTGGAATCAAGAGGAAGACTCGTAGTTGTGCCTATTGAGGCTTTGTACTTCATCTGACTCTGTAAGGAGAGAATATATGGATTCCAAACTTTTTTATTACTACTCCAATTACTCGGTTGGATGGTTCAGCTTGGCCTGCCCCAGTCAACAGTTACTCTTCTGAAGTATCCATGCTCTATCAGACGTGTGTGAGGGAACTGTGCGAGTGATTTGTTGTTATTCACAGCTATAAAATTTTCAATAAATTGGATTGGGACTATTATTGAAGGTTGTATTTGTGCCCTAGGTTATTTGAGTTTGACCTGATTCAAACAGTCTTAGTTTGATAATATTATTATATAGTTTTAGTAATTTTTATATCATCAAGTAACATACGATCTTTCCAATCGTATGTTGGTGTTGATGTAACGCTTAGCGCAACCAAATATATTTACAAATAGTTTAAATCCATTGAAAATTATCAAAACTAGACGTGTTTAGGGTAACCCCTTGCAATGCAACGTTTTTCTGAACTTAACGTAACCAATTTCAAAATTCCAAGATCTCTCTAAAACTAAATACCATATGCAATGCTAAGACTAATATCAAGAGATATTTATATTAGTTAGTTTGTCATACAGGGATGCACTCTTCTCAGCTGTTATAACAACGCATGAGGTAACGGCAATCAAATGGAGGAAGAATGGTAGCTTTCACGAGCTATATACAATATTCATGCAAATATATACCACATTAAATAGCTGAAGAGGCTCTCTGATTTACCAGAGTACTAATTTCCCTGAAACCCGTCGATTACATTTGGGTATACACGCTAAATATCCCTTTACATATCGTCAGAATTTAACGTCCATCAAAAGGCTTGCTTCGTAGCAAAAATACAGACAAGGTCGAACTTAAGTAATATATCTCTCACATTCGGGCACAAAGAAATTGCCAATTGAGACGATTACTTTCACGAAAGTGCATCATCTCGTTACTTTACCCTCCTGACGAGCTGTCATAACTCCTTCACGATTGAGACTTGTGTTTTCGCAAATGTCCATTTTGCTGTCACCAGGGTCGGACATTTTTGTATTCCACTTCCAGCAAAGGATGATAGGTTAATTTGGAAAGGCTAGAAAGGAGGTTTTGCCGGCTAGATAATACACTTCTTTCTCAATATTGGAGAGCATTCCTGCAGTCTTCACAAAAGGTCTGAAAGTTGCAAAAACGGGCCATATTCGACTTAACAAAAGGCATGTATCTTCAAAGAGAAACCAGTAGTTCAGGAAGGTAAAATCTTGGTTTAAGATCAAACGTTAAAATATAACTGATGCAGAGTCAAGGTAATTCAAGTGTTGACTACTTTGGAAGAACAAAGACAACTGACTGCATTCATCAAAGAGTGCAAAAATACTATTCGGGGAGATTCTGCGATCCAAAATTTAGTTTTCAGGGGAAACTCACTTCCAAGTTCCAACTAGAGGTAGACAATAGTCGAGGATGCTATCACATCGCAAAAATAAGCTTGATTGCTTCCACAAAATTTGTGAAACTATGGGGTAAGACCCTGAGGCTAAGGCCAAAGCTTTTGGTAGAGCAATTGCCGAAGTCTAGATCCTAGACAAATAAAGACAGAAGATTTCCATCCATTTTTTCCCTCCAGAACTCAGAGCTGCCAATTAACGATAATATCCATATTTCATGGCATTTTGAAGTTTTAAGCTAATTGTGTTAGCCACTATCCCTAGCCTAGCCTACATTCATCTACAATTGAAAGTAGATAAGTCAACAAATAGACCTTCCATCGCTATCCAGCAGCAGTGGCTTATCTTTTTATCCAATTGTATGGCATTTGGACTTTCTGAAGAAGTTTCATGAACAGAGTTCCTGCTGTCATCTGGTACAAATGATTGATTGCTTTCAGTTTAATCGTTCATGATAGGATTTCCTCATAGGGTCCTTTTTTGAGATCACCTTGCCCATTTTACCATTATGGGAAGCAACCTCAAAAGCCCTCTTAAATGACCCTATCGACGATACGACAACACAAATATTCATCCAAAAACATGAACAGCCAATCAAAGCTTTCTTATTGCAGATAGACCTTTCAGAAATACAAAAGGGATATGAAGCTCTGATTTAACCTCAGTCGTCCCACTTGTCAAATTATAGATTATACCCTATAGGGATATCCCAAACGTGATGATCCTGTTTGAAGATATTGGTACCACTTTAAGCGATCCAAAATAAAGTTAAAGGAAGTATTTTCTTGTTACCTTTCAACTTGCTTTACGTTTTTAACAAAAGATTCAATGTAGCCTCAACAATTTTTTTCTACAGGTGTATAGATTCCCCCCTCTTGACAGCTTCTTTGCGTTACTCCTCCCTTCACATAAACTTCATAAACAAGTAGATGCACTGAAGGACCCACCAATCGAGTGAGATACTCAAAGAACCAAATATCAGATGAAGAGCTTCATTTAGCACTTCATTCTAAATTAGATACCCTGAAAATGTCACTGTTGACTCTTAAAATATAGTAGGCAGAAAAAAATGCTAAGAACATAGCTCAATTCAAAAAACATATTTTTTTTAAATTTATACTTATCTAAATGGTAATTAATTCACCTTTTAAGATAAGTTCACTTAATATGCTCTTTGTTCAGCTCTGAGCGAATAATTTGACAAGATGTTGTTTCTCTTTTTCTGTCTTCCTCTTTTAAACTTGTCTGACTTTTATTTAAGTTATTGGATTTCGCTTTCTTGTGTTTGGCATTTTCTTCTTTGAGTTTGTTTATATTTGCATTCTTTCTTGGTTCAGCTTCTTCTGTTTGTATTTGTTTCTTTTGTTCGTAAGCCAGGACAAGTGTTCCTTTTTTGTTTTGTATATGCTTTCACGCAATTATATGATTGTATCCCAACCTTTAAGTGCAAACAGTTTTGATAGTAAGACATGGGCACGCAGTAAAAAGTACTTTGATTGTAAATCAATTAGACCATATCAATTTTTGAAAATCAACCGACGATAGCTTGATAGCATAGCATGTAATTTGACAATATAGACAAGAAGTATAAACAATATATATAAACAAATATAAACAATTTAATTGTCATTTTAATTGTCATTTTAATTTGTCATAATTTGTAAATTCTAATTTGTCATTTTCTCTCTAATTTTCATTTTAAAAAAAGTTTTTTTTTGAAAATAATATGCTTACATTCGTGGTACTAGGTGCTTGAAAGTAGCTCATATACCGCTTTACTTTTAAGTCGTTTGGGATTTTTATTGTAGGGTATACCTTTTTCTCATGACTTTTTTGATGACTTGATATGGGGCTTAAGAAGTACAAAGCCCCAAGAATTATTGACTATCGACTATTTTATTAACACAACTCATACAATAAACATCAAACACAACAGACTCCTAGGGAAGGCACAATACACCAGATAAGAGACTGCCGCAACCCTTTAACTTTCAACCAACTACAAAATGAAGTACAAACAAAAAATGTTCTTTCTCATCATACCTTTTTCAAGTAAGAAGAAAATAAAATCCAAATTAATTAAATCCCTTCCCACAAAAAAAAACCTTCATTCAAATCCAAAGAAAAAATACGAACACACTAAATTTCCTCATTTAATAAATACTTCTTCAATCACTTCTTAAACAGACTAATATTTTCAACATAATATTTAGACTAATATTTAACAGACTAATTGGTAATGGATCATGAAGCCAGCACGTGTGGCACTCCTCGTTTCATAAGCGTGGAGAACACTATTAACACGGAGGAACTGACGAAAAACTGAAGGGTAAAATATTATTCCAAAATTGATGGACGAAAATTGCAGCTTGGTAATCTCTAATTTGTGCAATATTAAGCATCCTGAATCGCTTAAAAGGAAACATTGTACCCGTGGAATTTTCTGCATAATTACCAAACAAACGAACCACTTTATTCTGTAAAATTTGCACTCTTTTATAATTCACATACAAATTACTCAACGAAATGACACAACTATAGGAAATATAACGGTTCAAAGTGCCGTTAGCGGTAATCTATTTATCAATCTATTTATCAATCTATCAATCTAATTTGTTGCGACTAGATCACTGTGCTACTTCCAAAATAAATTACAATCAAGTAAAAAACCAAGATAATATACCGATTGCACTTACGATAAAAGCTTTACAGTAAAAAATCACTTTTTTTATTAATATCTGATGGACTTCCAATTCTAATATTTGGGATAATATTCGTTTTCTTTACATTTACTGATAAAAGACTTAAACTTGTAAGCATATAAAATGAATTCAAAACCCTATTAGCTTTTACAAGTAAATCTTCCACCATCCGACAAGAAACAGATATACCTCTGTCATCCGCAATGGATGATGGGAAATAATCTGGCAGATAAATCGTATAGTATCAACGTAAGCTATATGCAAAAGTGGTCTTAAAACAGATCCCTGAGGAGCACCGAAATTAAATTCAAAATGAGATGGCAAAAGACTAATAATTACAACCTGAATAGATCTACAGCGTCAAAAGCTTTTAAACCATTTCAAACAAACACCCTTCATATCAAGTCGTTCTAAACGCTTAGTTAAAATTAAAAATCAACTGCATCAAAAACCTTTCGGAAATCAACGAACACGGTCAGAGGAATTTCACCACGCTGGAAGCAATTATTCACAGCATCACTAATGTGATGTAGAGCATGTGATGTCAAATGGCCCTGTCTAAAGCCAAATTGTGTTTCACTTAATAGACCGGCATTTGTGAGGTATTCAAATAATCTTTTACGGGCTATCTACTCATAGATTTTCGAGAAGAAAGAAAGAATTGATATTGGCCCGTAACTCCCAATATGAGACTTGGAACCCCCTTTATGGAGAAGAACAATCTTTGCTATTTTCAAAGTATCATGAAAAACATCCGTTTCAAGCGAAAGATAAAAGAACGCTTAGAATCCTTCGACTGACTAAAAATCTTTGTATGACACTGGATTATGCAAATGTCTAAAGAGAACTTTGTGCTGGTACCCTTTCCACCAGGGTGCCCTGTGTATCTTGCTTTACCTTGGTGGCACCCAATTAACGGAAATATTAGAGAAGAGGAGGTGTTGAAATGTATATTCAAAATTTATGATGGGGCAACCTTATCAAGAGGGGGAACAAAAACCACTACTCTTACACCTCCAATTGGTACTACTGCTCTCTTTTTTGACAGCCCTTCTCAGTAATATGCATACTATATGGTTTAATAGAGCTCACCGAATGTATATTTAAGTAAATTATCTTATTTGCAGTTTAGAATATATTTTAATTTATTTGCGATTTAAAAACCATACAAATGTTTTCATAGTCCTCGGGAATTTCCAAAATAATCGTAAATTGCCTATCAATGCCAATAATCGTGAAAACAAAAACCCTACTTGAAAATGTTCACTGCAAAAAATTTATCTTTCTAATGTCAAAGATTATACGAAAATCAATTTATCTTTCTAATGTCAAAGATTATACGAAAATCAAGTGTTTAAAATTTTGAAATCGTATTGATCAGCTCAGATAACAAATTAGACAATAGAAATTGAATTCCAGAAACCTGCAGAAAACTACAATTGCGAAAAAGATTTTCAGGAAAGGAAATGCTTCGCTAAATCTAGAGAATCAATCTTCTGACCGTTTTGACAGCCCTGCTTTGATCAATAGAAAGCTGTAATTTGAAAGAAAAAAGAGAAAATCTTCACACCATAAGCAGCATGGAAACAATTTACTGAAAAGCTTATCAGTGGTAAAAATTAGACGTGCTAATTTAGTACATATTTTACATGTTTTGCCCCATACAATCGAAAATCCAATAATATCAATCAATAGGGGAATGTTGAGAAACTTTGAACTATGGCAATCAATAAAGAACAGAAATTAATCAAAAAAACCTTTCCGAAAAAAAGTTTTCCAAAAAAAAACAATTACCATATTACACCTAAGATCAACAAAAGTTAATTTCTATAATGATTAAAATCCAAAACGACCAGATATTTCTATTAAAGAATAAATTCAGCCCAAAAAGAACAGAAATTAAATAAAGAATCATAGCAAAGAATAATGCAACAGGTACTAAAACACGTGAATGAATTAATCTTAAAACGAGTAAAACTTAAATTGAATGTGGAAATCAAGCTGAAAAGGAACAAACGTCATTGCAAACAAGAGTTTGGCTACTGTCCCCCTTCACTAGCTGTAAAAGTCATTGGTATTTGCCATTTCTTGGACAGTCATGGAAAGAACTAATAAAATTAATTTGAATATTCGATATGTAATGATATGCATTGTTGAAAGTTCATCAATTAAAAATTTGTTTTTACTTTAATAATTCATTTTTACTTTTAATTTTGTTTTTAGTCAAAAAAAATTGTAATGTAAATCGTTTTGTAACATAAAATGATCCTTTTAATTCATATAATTCCTCATTGTTTTGCCTGATGTTGTTTATATTCTCAAAAAGTCACGTTGTTTTAAATAAAGCCAGGGGAAGTTTAAGTGATCAAGCCTGAAACAGGGCAAAGCAAAGTGTTCGAAATTTCTTAGATTGATTTGTAAATGACCAAAGCTATGGTCAAAGAAACGATGTCTATTTAGAATTAAATTTAAAAAACAACAAATTTTTCTTAACTTAAAATAAGGAGCGACATTAAAACTTAAAGCAAACAGAAATTAAACCGTATATGAAAGGGGCTGTCCCTCTTCAAACCCCCTCTCTTTACTCTAAAGTTTTTATTGTGTTAAAAGTACAGTTGGTAGAAAGAGTCAAACTTTAGCGTAAGGAGCGGGGCGTTGAGGATGAGGCAGTCCCTTTCATATACGGAATAATTTCTGTTTGTTTTAAGTTTTAATTTCCCTCCTTACTTTCACTTAAAAATCTTATTTGTGTATTTAATTTCTGAATATTTCTGAATTAATGCAGGTTTTGATGTTGGCTCACCGTACATGAATAATTACAATGGAATTTGCATATTGATTTAATTTTCTAGGCTAAATGGCTTTCTCAAAATATTGATTGGACGATTTTGATAAAAAATCAGGTGGGGAGGGGGCCTAGTTACACTCCAGTTTTTGGTTACTTAAACCACTAGAACTTTTAATTTTATTAACTAACATTTTTATTAGTAACAAATATACGTAACTTACAAATTAACTCTCGTAATGGAGTTCTATATTCATATATTTTACTATGTATATAAAGTGATTCTCCCATCGTCAATACCTTGCTTTTTACACTAAAGCTCAATTTTTTTCCAATTCATTAAGAGTGGCCCCTGAATCACAAAGGCCGTTTAATTAGAATAAATAGCTCCTTTGAAATTATTAAAAATGCTTTAGCGTAAAGAGCAAGACACTGGAGAGGGGACAAACCCCCTCATATCCGTAATAGTTTCAGTTCGTTTTAAGTTTTAATGTTGCACCTTACTTTCAGATGAAAAACTTTGTTTTATTTAAATTCTGATCGGTTTAAAGAATTCCAGGATATCTGGCTACTCCTCTGCTACACCTCCGGGAGGAGGAAAAATTCCTCCTCCCCAAGGATTTATTCTCTAAACAATTCATTCCTGATGAAAATTTACCCCGGACAAGTACCCCTAACATCTCCTAGCGTAAAAAAGAGACCGAAAAGAGAAAGTAAGACATAAGACGAATTTTTGTATAAGAATTCTGACAAATTCCCCCAATGTAAAGTTTCCCCTAAAAAGTCCACTCCTTGGAAACTTCCCTCCCCATTGAAAGCTATTCCTGAGGAAAATCACACAGCAGAAAATCCCTCCCCCTAAAAAATGTAAGCATGCTTCCTAATAACAAATACTATACGTAAACAATAGGCAAATTTTGTAACTTAAAGACCTAAACCCAGCGGCTATGGGAGGGTTATGATATCCCCAAAGGCATAGTTATTCGGCTTTTGAAACATGCTGAACGAAATGGCTATTTAAAAATTTTGAAAGGACAATTTTGAGAAAAAGAAACGTAGAAGGGGGCCTAGTTGCCTTCCGATTTTTTTGATAATTTAAAAAGCGCACTAAAACTTTTTATCTCCGTTCGAATGAGTCCTCTTACGATATTCTTGGACCATCAGGTCGATATGGTTATCCCAGGAAAATAAAAAAAAAAAAAAAAAAAAAAAAAAAAAAAAAAAAACTTTCTTGTGGTAGAAAATACAAAATTTCTAATTTTTTCACATAAAAGCTTAAAACTTCTACAGTACGGTTATCTGATACGTTAAATTTGACGGATCAATTTTCATTAAGATTCTATGAATTTTAGGGGGCGTTTTCCTTTTTTTTCAAAAATCAGGCAAATTTTCTCAGGTTCGTAACCTTTGATGGGTAAGATTATCAACTTATATATTTGAAATAAGCAATAAACCCAATTCTTTTGATACATTTATTGATATCAAAACCTCGTTTTTTAGAGTTTTGGTTACTATTGAGCTGGGTCGCTCCTTATTTACAATTTGTTATCATGAACTGTTTGAAAACAGTTCATGTTAAGGGGCTAGCTATTAGGGGACAAGCTTTACTCTAATCAGATTCGAGTAAAGATGAAGTGGCAAATACAAATTTTTTTATTTATTTCAAATATGTAATAGATTTTATTTGTCCCAGACAGAATGATGAACTCTCAGGGCTATAGGTCAATACTTTGGGTGAATCTCGTCATTTAGAAATGTCGGACGCTGAAATGTAACCAAAATAGGATATTGAGTAATGTTGATGAATGTCTTAATACTTATAATCCTTAATGTTAACTATTAATCACTGATCCTTATGTTTTAATACTTTAATTTTACCTCAAAGTTTTATTAATTATGAAACACAGATTCAGTGCTGGTTCTGGGCCTGTCTTACCCACGGGATAAAATCTTTATTAGCCCCCCTTCCTGGTCTCTAAGAAATGTTCAGGCCAAATTTAAGCTCAATTTTCATTCATTAAAAAATTATCAATTCTGAACAAAATTTTCCACGTATTTAAATTTATAAAAACTGTTTTCTTTTTTCCTCTATTTATTTATATCTTTGGTCGCTTTTATCTGTGCAAAACGAGCGTGTCTCTCTCATTTGTATATTTAGTATATTAGGTATATATGATTAGTATGTTAGTATATATGTTAGTATTTAGTATGTTAGGTATATATGTATATATGATTAAAAATAAATGAACCTGGACCTGACTTTTCTTGCTTAGCCTGACTTTGCCACTACAAAATTATTCATTATTTCGTCCCAATTAGTTGTTTGTACTTTTTGCGTTCTATGCTCATTGAGGCTAAGTCATTTAGTCACTCTTGGTCCATAGTCAATCTGAGGTACGTTAACGTTAACTTACGTTTATTTAACAACTACCCACTACTGGACACCGACACACCAGTCGCTAATATAAAAATAAATGAGCCTGGACCTGACGTTTCTTGCTTAGCCTGACTTTGCCACTACAAAATTATTCATTATTTCGTCCCAATTAGTTGTTTGTACTTTTTGCGTTCTATGCTCATT
>NC_088879.1:30785455-30836146 GCF_032884065.1 Artemia franciscana | reverse complement strand
ATATATATATATATATATATATATATATATATATATATATATATATATATATATATATATATATATATATATATATATATATATATATATATATAATATAGATCTATAGTCATATAGATCATTATAGATATATTATAGATCTATAGATCTATAGTCACAGGTGGGACAAAGGGACACAACTACAATGGCGTGTAACTAATATGGCGCGTAACGACTTACGCGTGCGGGGGGGGCTTGGGGGGGGGGCGTGAAGCGCCCCTACCAACTAGGTGTTGGGGTATATATATCACCATCAACAAAGCTCAAGGGCCATCATTAGAATAATGAGGTATAGATTTGAATACAGATTGTTTTCCCATGGACAATTATATGTTGCATGTTCAAGAGTTGGTAAACCTGACAACCTATTTATATGCACAGACAATGGAACAGCCAAGAATGCTGTATATTCGCATGTTTTACATGACGATGGAACAGCCAAGAATGCTGTATATTCGCATGTTTTACATGACAGACCGGTATCCCGGTCTGTAATTTCTATTCGAACAATTCCTGTGTCCCGGTCGTCATTTATATATCCCGCCTGTGCCCCCGGCGTCCCCGTTGTAGGTGTGTCCCTGTGTCCCGGTCGTCATTTATATTCCCTGTGTCCCGGTCGTGATTTGTGTCCGGGTGTCCCAGCCTGTAATTTCTCTTTGAGGTTCCCGGTCGTCATTTATATTCCCTCTGTCTCGGTCGTCATTTGTATCCCGGTCTGTAATTTCTCTTTGAGTGTTTTTTCTTTTTAGTTTTTTTTTAGTTTTTTACCTTTTTTCTTTTTTCAGTTTTCTTTTTCTTCTTTATTTTTCAGCGTCACTATGAAGTACATATCGCCGAATCTTTGTTTTTTTAACTTAAATCTGATAGGCATTGATGACCTTATCCAAGTCAAAATCCCAAACCCAATCATCATCGCTGTCATTTTCAGTTTTGATATGTTTTGACTCTCGCTCTCCAGGTGGATTTTCATCTATCTGCGGGGTTTTTCGTTCTTTAGCCGCAAGCCTGTTTTCTTGCTGTTCTTGTGATTCCTCGGCACGCTTTCTTTTCTTACTTTCTCTATCAGCCGCAAGCCTGTTTTCTTGCTGTTCTTGTGATTCCTCGGCACGCTTTCTTTTCTTACTTTCTCTATCAGCAGCAAGTTTTTTGGCATAGACTCTTTGAGCAGCTTCCTCGGCTGTTGCCATTGTAGGTTCTTCAGTCATTTTACAATTAAACATTTTTCCGTGAACGAATGTCTTAAATACCTTTAATGACGTCATCGTCATAAAAAATATGACGACAACTAACTTCATGACGTCAGTCGACACACAAACATGACGTCACTCGACACACACACACACACACACAGACAACTTGTTTATCTATATATATAAAAATAAGTTGTCTGTGTGTGGATATGTGGATGGATCAGGTGACGTCATGTTTGTCCGCATATGACGTCTGAATTATTTCACACTAATACAAAAGAAGAAAAAAACTAAAAAAGGTAAAAACTACAAAAAAAACTAAAAAGAAAAAAAAACTAAAAAAGCTAAAAAACTAAAAAAAACTAAAAAAAGGTAAAAATCTAATAACTAAAAAAAAACTGAAAAAAATAAAAAAAGGCAAAAACTACAAAAAAAATAAAAACTAATAAAAAAACTAAAAAAGCTAAAAAACTAAAAAAACTAAAAAAAAAAACTAAAAAAAGGTAAAAAACTAAAAAAAACTAAAACTAAAAAAGAAAAAAACTAAAAAAAAGGAAAAAACTGAAAAGTAAAAGAGAAAAAGAAAACTAAAAAAATATGAATAAATATATATAAAAATAAGTTGTTTGTGGGTTATGTCTGTCTGTCTGTCTGTCGAGTGACGTCGTGTTTGTCCGCATATGACGTCTGAATTATTTCACACTAATACAAAAGAAGAAAAAAAACTAAAAAAGGTAAAAACTACAAAAAAAACTAAAAAGAAAAAAAACTAAAAAAGCTAAAAAACTAAAAAAAACTAAAAAAAGGTAAAAAACTAAAAAAAACTGAAAAAACTGAAAAAAGGCAAAAACTAAAAAAAAACTAAAAACTAATAAAAAAAACTAAAAAACTAAAAAAACTAAAAAAACTAAAAAAAGGTAAAAAACAAAAAAAAACTAAAAACTAAAAAAGAAAAAACTAAAAAAAAGGAAAAAACTGAAAAATAAGAGAAAAAGAAAACTAAAAAAATATTAATAAATATAAAAAATATAAATATAAATATAATATAAATTAGCAATCAACAAAGCACCGAGACACAAATGACGACCGGGACACAGGGAGTATAAATGACGACCAGGACATAAGTAAAAAAAAAAAACTAAAAAAAACTAAAAAAATGGTAAAAACTACAAAAAAACTAAAAACTAATAAAAAAACTAAAAAATCTAAAAATCTAAATAAACTAAAAAAGAAAAAAAAGAAAAAAGGAAAAAAAATAAAGGAGAAAAACAAAACTAAAAAACGAATGTATATACAGACCGGGACACCGGGATACAAATGACGACCGGGACACAGGGAATATAAATGACGACCGGGACACAGGGACACAACTACAATGGGGACGCCGGGGGGCACAGGGGGATATAAATGACGACCGGGACACCGGGACACAAGGAATATAAATGACGCCCGGGACACTCAAAGAGAAATCACAGACTGGAACACCGGGACACAAATGACGACCGGGACACAGGGAATATAAATGACGACCGGGACACAGGGACATAACTACAAAGGGGACGCCGGGGTGCACAGGGGGATATATAAATGACGATGGCGACTCAGGGAATGGTCGATTAGCAATCACCATCAACAAAGCTCAAGGGCAATCATTAGAATCATGAGGTATAGATCTGAATACGGATTGTTTTCCCATGGACCATTATATGTTGCATGTTCAAGAGTCGGTAAACCTGACAATCTATTTATATGCACAGACAATGGGACAGCAAAGAATGTTGTATATTCGTAAGTTTTACGTAGTTAAAAACATATATATATATATATATATATATATATATATATATATATATATATATATATATATATATATATATATATATATATATATATATATATATATATATATATCTATATTCACAGGTGGGACATAGGGACACAACTACAATGGTGCGTAACTAATATGGCGCGTAACGACTTACGCGCGAGGGGGGGCTTGGGGGGGGGGGGCGCGAAGCGCCCCCACCAACTACGTGTTGGGGTGGCGCGAAGCGCCACCCAACAGCTAGTATATATATATATAGATCTATATATATTCACAGATGGGACACAGGGACACAACTACAATGGCGCGTAACTAATATGGCGCGTAACAACATACGCACGGGGGGGGGGGTCTTGGGGGGGGGGGCACGAAGCGCCCCCACCAACTAGGAGTTGGGGTGTATATATGGGGTGTACAGCTAGTATATATATATATATATATAATATACTAGCTGTTGGGGTGGCGCTTCGCGCCACCCCAACACCTAGTTGGTGGGGGCGCTTCCCGCCCCCCCCCCCAAGCCCCCCCCGCGCGCGTAAGTCGTTACGCGCCATAATAGTTACGCGCCATTGTAGTTGTGTCCCTATGTCCCACCTGTGAATATAGATAGATATATGTCGTCATTTATATATCCCCGTGTGCCCCCCGGTGTCCCGGTCGTCATTTATATTCCATGTGTTCCGGTCGTCATTTATGTCCCGGTGTCCCAGTCTGTGAATTCTCTTTGAGGGTCCCGGGCGTCATTGATATTCCTTGTGTCCCGGTGTCCCGGTCGTCATTCGTGTCCCGGTGTCCCAGTCTGTATATACATTCGTTTTTGAATTGGTCTTTTTTTTAGGTTTTAGTTTTCTGCCTTTTTTTTAGTTTTTTTTAGTTATACCTCATGATTCTAATGATTGCCCTTGAGCTTTGTTGATGATGATTGCTAATCGAACATTCTCTGTGTCCCCATCGTCATTTATATATCCCCCTGTGCCCCTCGGCGTCCCCGTTGTAGTTGTGTCCCCTGTGTCCCGGTCGTCATTTATATTCCCTGTGTCCCGGTCGTCATTTGTATTCCGGTGTCCCAGTCTGTATATACATTCGTTTTTGAAATGGTAAATGATGAAATAAATTTTTGTATTTTTCCCCTTTTTTTCTTTTTAGTTTTTTTTTGGTTTTTACATTTTTTTAGTTTTTTTAGTTTTTTTTTCTTTTTTCTTTTTAGTTTTTTTTTTTATTTTTATTTTTTTTAGTTTTGTTTTTCTCCTTTATTTTTCTTTTTGTTTCCTTTTTTATTTTTTTTATTTTTTTGTTTTGTTAGTTTTTTAGCTTTTTTAGTTTTTTTATTAGTTTTTAGTTTGTTTTTTTCTTTTTAGTTTTTTTGTAGTTTTTACCTTTTTTTTAGTTTTTTTTTTACTTATGTCCTGGTCGTCATTTATACTCCCTGTGTCCCGGTCCTCATTTGTGATGGTTTGTTGACGGTGTTTTGTTGATGGTGATTGCTAATTGAACATTCCTTGTGTCCCGGTCGCTTTCTCTTTGAGTGTCCCGGTCGTCATTTATATTCCCTATGTGCCGGTGTCCTGGTCGTCATTTGTGTCCCAATGTAATTTCGTAATTTCGTCAGTCGAAAACATGACGTCAGCCGACACAGAAACATGACGTCACCTGATCCACAGATCCACAGACAGACAACTTATTTTTATATATATAGAAGATATATATATATATATATATATATATATATATATATACTAGCTGTTGGGGTTGCGCTTCTTGCCACCCCAACAGCGCGTAAGTCTTTACGCGCCATTATAGTTGTGTCCCTGTGTACCACCTATGAATATAGATAGATTTATACATGTGTTTTGAACTACGTAAAACTTGCGAATATACAACATTCTTGGCTTTCCCATTGTCTCTGCATATACAAAGCCTTATGTACTTATATTGACGTCATATGCAAACGCTGTTTTTACAAACAAACAAACATGCATACACACAACTCGTTTTTATATAGATAGATAGATTGATAGATACAATACAAACTAACTGCGTAAAACTTGACCATTCTGTAAATGTACCGCTAAGTGAACAACAGCTGGACTACGTTCATGTATCGGAAATGAAAGAATTCCCCAAACAGCTTCATTACTGCTTATGTATCTTCCAGCTTGATATTGTACGATTTCGTCGATATCTTTGATTTCGGACTGCAAGCCAAAAACTGCGATGTCACTGCCTTTGTTGACGTATTTACATATGTATTTGATTGCCTTTATGGAGTTACAGTATTCAACGTTCATGTGTGCATTAAATGTTTTTGATAATAATGGGGAATATGGAACAACCCACTGGTTATCTACTTCGATGGTGGTACCGTTACGCTTCTTTATTATTGCTGTTTTACCGCCATCTTCAGTAGATCTTCTTCTATTTTGTGGGTAACCATCATTGCCAGTAATTGGGTTGGATACTAAAAGTCGAGGATATTGCTTCGTACACCTTCCTTTGGCCATGCATGGTGAATTTTCGTTCAATGCACCGCAAGGTCCATGTATCATATTTTTTACAACAATATCATGTAACCCCCTTATCGACATTGTCATCAGGTATTTCAGCGGAAATCACATCATCTATTTCGTTAGAAATAATTTTATTATGTAGCCAGATTAGTATATGTGCGTGTGGCAAACCTCGTTTTTGACATTTCACTGAGTACATCCAGCAGCGCACTGACCCAAACACTTCAAGTTTTACTATGTAGTTTATCAGTGATTTCAACTTTTGCCGGAAGACACGGGCCGTAATGTCATTTCTATGAACCGCCGATTGTCCTTGAAGTAAAATCTGCTGTATCTCGTCCCAAGATTGATTACATGTAAATGTAATAAGTAAATCTGGACGACCATATTGGCGAACATACGCAATAGCATCATGAGCATATTCATGCATATGACGGGGACTACCAGTATATGCCGAAGGTAAAATCGTTAATCTTCCAACGTTTGTGGTATTACCGTCATTTACAACTGCATCTCGCAAACGAATGTATTGTTCAGAGCGGAGCTTGATCTGATTCAGACAGATATATAGCAAACGTTCTGATTCAATTTTTGCATACATATCAGCGACGCATTGGTGAAGCAATTGACGATATTTTAAAATATAATTGTCTTTATCCTGCCGAATCATTAGTCTATAGGTATAATAATGCATTGCACTGCATTTCTTATTCATTTCTTTGTTAGTGGCTGGATTCATCAATTTAATATTAAAGTGATAGCCGTCGGCTCCATCCCAAAAAATGATAGGATATTGTAGGGCATCGTAGCATCGATGAGTTTCAGCAATTCTTACCAACTGAGCGTTTCACTTATGAAGAATAATATCTCGAAGTAAAAACTGATCACCGACCATAACGATTGCCACTTCGTCGATATTTGGAGCATTGTATCTACGCACATGTTGGCCAGGAGGCGTTTTGTCAGCGGAAATAAAAATTTTATGCGTATCAGTAGGCATCAAATCGATGGCTGTTTTGAACTGATGCACTAAATTATTATTTTCGTGGAAAAGATGTTGCAATTGGGAAACGATTGTGCTTTCAACGTTGGGAGAAATTTCGCAACGTGTATTCAATTCAGAATTTCTATCACTGATGAAGTTGAATTTCTATCACTGATGAAAAATTTATGATTCTCGCCTGAGAATGGTAAAAGGCACCCTGCTCTATGATAAATTTGCCTTTTTACTTTGAAAGTAGGCATAAATTGATCTCGATTTTTGATTTGGGCACCAAACGACGTCATTTGGAAACATGAGTTATATTTTCTGATGTTTGATAAAAAAAAAAAACTCTTAGATTCTGACGTAGTTCCAGTAAGCAAAGTCTTCAATGGCTCTGGGGGTGCAGCCAGTAGAGGAAGTTTAACTTTCCCTGAGGCCCAACACATTCCCATTGTTTCACCATTAAATTTCAAGGCCCTGCAATAATAAGGCAAATTTTAGACATAGTCCCGATTTGAACACATCTACTATAATCATCGACTGGGCTGTACCTGAATGCCATGCGATAATTTTCAGGTTACTCTTGTGATTCCTCGGAACGTTTTCTTTTCTTACTTTCTCTATCAGCCGCAAGCCTGTTTTCACGTTGCTCTTGTGATTCCTCGACACGCCTTCTTTTTCACTTTTTCTTTTAGCAGCAAGTCTGGTTTCGCGTTGCTCTGGTAGTTCCTCGACACGCCTTCGTTGACGTAAATTGCACATTCCTAATCTAGCATTATCTCTTGAAGCCGCAAACCTGTTTTCACGTTGCTCTTTAAAACACCAAAATGAACATGCTGGAGTAGTCACTCGGTGAGAGAGGGTGTCAGAACGGAGAATGAAGGTCCCAGGCTCAAATCCTGGTTAGGCTAAAAAAGGTAAAAAACTAAAAACTAAAAAAAAACTGAAAAAACTAAAAAAAAGGCAAAAACTACAAAAAAAAACTAAAAACTAATAAAAAAAATAAAAAAGCTAAAAAACTAAAAAAAATAAAAAAAATAAAAAAAGGTAAAAAACTAAAAACTAAAAAAAAAACTAAAAAAAAAGGAAAAAACTGAAAAATAAGCTAAAATAAAGGTAAAAACCAATAAAAAACTAAAAAGAAAAAAAGGAAAAAACTAAAAAAAATTTTCATCTAAAAAACTAAAAAAAACTAAAAAAGGTAAAAACTAAAAGAACTAAAAAAGAAAAAAATAAATGACGACACTCAAAGAGAAAGCGACCAGGACAAAAGGAATGTTCGATTAGCAATCAACAAAGCACCGGGACACAGGGAGTATAAATGACGACCAGGACATAAGTAAAAAAAAAAACTAACAAAATTAAAAAGAAGGTAAAAACTACAAAAAAACTAAAAAGAAAAAAAAAACTAAAAACTAATAAAAAAACTAAAAAATCTAAAAATCTGAATAAACTAAAAAAGAAAAAAAAGGAAAAAAATAAAGGAGAAAAACAAAACTAAAAAACGAATGTATATACAGACCGGGACACCGGGATACAAATGACGACCGGGACACAGGGAATATAAATGACGACCGGGACACAGGGACACAACTACAACGGGGACGCCGGGGGGCACAGGGGGATATAAATGACGACCGGGACACCGGGACAGGGAATGGTCGATTAGCAATCACCATCAACAAAGCTCAAGGGCAATCATTAGAATCATGAGGTATAGATCTGAATACGGATTGTTTTCCAATGGACCATTATATGTTGCATGTTCAAGAGTCGGTAAACCTGACAATCTATTTATATGCACAGACAATGGGACAGTAAAGAATGTTGTATATTCGCAAGTTTTACGTAGTTAAAAACATATATATATATATATATATATATATATATATATATATATATATATATATATATATATATATATATATATATATATATATATATATATATATATATATATATCTATATTCAAAGGTGGGACATAGGGACACAACTACAATGGCGCGTAACTAATATGGCGCGTAACGACTTACGCGCGCGGGGGGGCTTGGGGGGGCGCGAAAAGCCCCACCAACTAGGTGTTGGGGTGGCGCGAAGCGCCACCCCAACAGCTAGTATATATATATATATATGTATATATATATATATATATATATATATATATATATATATATATATATATATATATATATATATACATATATATATATATATATATATATATATATATATATATATATATATATATATATATACTAGCTGTTGGGGTGGCGCTTCGCGCCACCCCAACACCTAGTTGGTGGGGCGCTTAGCGCCCCCCCCCCCAAGCCCCCCCGCGCGCGTAAGTCGTTACGCGCCATATTAGTTACGCGCCATTGTAGTTGTGTCCCTATGTCCCACCTGTGAATATAGATAGATACATATATATATATATATATATATATATATATATATATATATATATATATATATATATATATATATATATATATATATATATATATATATATATATATATATATATATATTTAACTACGTAAAACTTGCGAATATACAACATTCTTTGCTGTCCCATTGTCTGTGCATATAAATAGATTGTCAGGTTTACCGACTCTTGAACATGCAACATATAATGGTCCATGGGAAAACAATCCGTATTCAGATCTATACCTCATGATTCTAATGATTGCCCTTGAGCTTTGTTGATGGTGATTGCTAATCGACCATTCCCTGAGTCGCCATCGTCATTTATATATCCCCCTGTGCACCCCGGCGTCCCCTTTGTAGTTATGTCCCTGTGTCCCGGTCGTCATTTATATTCCCTGTGTCCCGGTCGTCATTTGTGTCCCGGTGTCCCAGTCTGTGATTTCTCTTTGAGCGTCCCGGGCGTCATTTATATTCCTTGTGTCCCGGTGTCCCGGTCGTCATTTATATCCCCCTGTGCCCCCGGCGTCCCCGTTGTAGTTGTGTCATTTATATTCCCTGTGTCCCGGTCGTCATCCCGGTATACATTCGTTTTATATATTTCATATGATGAAATAAATCTTTAATTTTTCCTTTTTTTTCCTTTTAGTTTTTTTTTTATTGGTTTTGACCTTTTTTTAGGTTTTCTAGTTTTTTTTCTTTTTTCTTTTTAGTTTTTTTTTGAAGTTTTTATCTTTTTAGTTTTTTTATTTTTATTTATATTTTTTTAGTTTTCTTTTTCTCCTTTATTTTTCAGTTTTTTTCCTTTTTTTAGTTTTTTTTTCTTTTTTAGTTCTTTTAGTTTTTACCTTTTTTAGTTTTTTTTTAGTTTTTTAGATGAAATTTTTTTTTAGTTTTTTACCTTTTTTCTTTTTAATTTTTTATTGGTTTTTACCTTTTTTTTAGCTTTTTTAGTTTTTTTTCGTTTTTTCTTTTTACTTTTTTTTAGTTTTTATCTTTTTTATTTTTTTATTTTTATTCTTAATTTTATTAGTTTTCTTTTTCTCTTCTATTTTTCAGTTTTTTCCTTTTTTTTAGTTTTTTTTTAGTTTTTAGTTTTTTAAGTTTTTTTCTTTTTTTTAGTTTCTTTAGTTTTTTTAGTTTTTCGGCTTTTTTATTTTTTTTATTAGTTTTTAGTTTTTTTTGTAGTTTTTGCCTTTTTTTAGTTTTTTCAGTTTTTTTTTAGTTTTGGTTTTTTACCTTTTTTAGCCTAACCAGAATTTGAACCTGGGACCTTCATTCTCCGTTCTGACACCCTCTCTCACCGAGTGACTACTCCAGCATGTTCATTTTGGTGTTTTAAATGGTATATTATTAACCAAATTAATGTGTTTTACAATATACTAAGCATCGTCATAACAAAAATGACAACAACTAATTTCATGACGTCAGTCTACACAGAAACATGACGTCACCTGATCCACAGATCCACAGACAGACAACTCTTTTTTATATATATAGAATATAATAATGACGTCATATGCAAACGCTCTTTTTACAAACAAACAAACATGCATACACACAACTCGCTTCGCGCCACCCCAACACCTAGTTGGTGGGGCGCTTTGCGCCCCCCCCCCCCAAGCCCCCCCGCGTGCGTAAGTCGTTACGCGCCATATTAGTTACGCGCCATTGTAGCTGTGTCCCACCTGTAAATAGAGATATATATAAATATATATTTTTAACTACGTAAAACATGCGAATATACAACATTCTTCGCTCTCTCATTGTCTGTGCATATGTCCCAGTTTGTATTTTCTCTTTGAGTGTCCCGGTCGTCATTTATATTCCCTGTGTCCCAGTGTCCCGGTTGTCATTTGTGTCCCGGTCTGTAATTTCTATTCAAACAATCCCTGTGTCTCAGTCGTCAATTATATATCCCGCCTGTGCCCCCGGCGTCCCCGTTGTAGTTGTTTCCCTGCGTCCCGGTCGTCATTTATATTCCCGGTCGTGATTTGTGTCCGGGTGTCCCAGTCTGTAATTTTTCTTTGAGGTTCCTGGTCGTCATTTATATTCCCTCTGTGTCGGTCGTCATTTGTGTCCCGGTCTGTAATTTATCTTTGAGTGTTTTTTCTTTTTAGTTTTTTTAGTTTTTTACATTTTTTCAGTTTTTTTTTCTTCTTTATTTTTCAGCGTCACTATGAAGTACATATCGCCGAACCTTTGTTTTTTAACTTAAATCTGGTAGGCATTGATGACCTTATCCAAGTCAAAATCCCAAACCCAATCATCATCGCTATCATTTTAGTTTTGATATGTTTTGACTCTCGCTTTCCAGGTGGATTTTCATCTAACTGCGCGGTTTTGCAAGAAAACAGGCTTGCAGCTGATAGAGAAAGTAAGAAAAGAAAGCGTGCCGAGGAATCACAAGAACAGCAAGAAAACAGGCTTGAGGCTGATAGAGAAAGAAAGAACAGAAAGCGTGCCGAGGAACTACCAGAGGAACGCGAAAGCAGACTTGCTGCTAAAAGAGAAAGTGAAAAAAGAAGGCGTGCAGAGGAATCACAAGAACAGCAAGAAATCAGGCTTGTTGCTGATAGAGAAAGTAAGAAAAGAAAGCATGCCGAGGAATCACAAGAACAGCAAGAAATCAGGCTTTCTGGTGATAGAGAAAGTAAAAAAAGAAAGCGTGCCGAGGAATCAGAGCAACCTGAAAGTTATCGCCTGGCATTCAGGTACAGCCCAGTTGATGATTATAGCTTGAGTAGATGTGATCAAATCGGGACAATGTCTAAAATTTGTCCCTATTGCAAGGCCTTGAAATTCAATGGTGAAACAATGGGAATGTGTTGCGCCTCAGGAAAAGTTAAACTTCCTCTATTGGCTGCACCACCAGAGCCATTGAAGACTTTCCTTACTGGAACTACGTCAAAATCTAAGCGTTTTTTGTCAAAAATTAGAAAATACAACTCATGTTTCCAAATGACGTCGTTTGGAGCCCAAATCGAAAATCCAGATCAATTTATGTCTACTTTCAAAGTAAAAGGGCAAATTTATCATAGAGCAGGGTCCCTTCTACCATTCTCAGGCGAGAATCATAAATTTTTACAATTGTACTTCATCAGTGATAGAAATTCTGAATTGAATGCACGTTGCGAAATTTCTCCCAAGGTTGAAAAGACAATCGTTTCCCAATTGCAACATCTTTTCCACTATAAATAATAATTTAGTGCGTCTGTTCAAAACAGCCATCGATTTGATGCCTACTGATACGCATAAAATTGTTATTTCCGCTGACAAAACGCCTCCTGGCCAACATGTGCGTAGATACAATGCTCCAACTATCGACGAAGTGGCAATCGTTATGGTCGGTGATCAGTTTTTACCTAGAGATATTATTCTTCATAAGCGAAACGCTCAGTTGTTAAGAATTCCTGAAATTCATCGATGCTACGATGCCCTACAATATCCTATCATTTTTTGGGATGGAGCCGACGGCTATCACTTTAATATTAAATTGATGAATCCAGCCACTAACAAAGAAATGAATAAGAAATGCAGTGCAATGCATTATTATTCCTATAGACTAATGATTCGGCAGGATGAAAATTATATTTTAAAATGCCGTGAATTGTTTTCCCAATTTGTCGTTGATATGTATGCTAAAATTGAATCAGAACGTTTGCTATATATCTGCCTGAATCAGACCAAGCTCCGCTCTGAACAATACATTCATTTGCGAGATGCAGTTATAAATGACGGTAATACCAGAAACGTTGGAAGATTAACAATTTTACCTTCGTCATATGCTGGCAGTCCCCGTCATATGCATGAATATGCTCAAGATGCTATTGCGTATGTTCGTCTCTATGGTCGTCCAGATTTATTTATTACATTTACATGTAATCAATCTTGGGACGAGATACTGCAGCTTTTACTTCAAGGCCAATCGGCGGTTCATAGGCATGACATTACGGCCCTGTCTTCCGGCATAAGTTGAAATCACTGATAAACTACAGAGTAAAACTTGAAGTGTTTGGGTCAGTGCGATGCTGGATGTACTCAGTGGAATGGCAAAAACAAGGTTTGCCACACGCACATATACTAATCTGGCTACATAAAAAAATTACTTCGAACGAAATTGATGATGTGATTTCCGCTGAAATACCTGATAAAAATGTCGATAAGGGGTTACATGATATTATTGTAAAAATATGATACATGGACCTTGCGGTGCACTGAGCGAAAATTCACCATGCATGGCCAAAGGAAGGTGCACAAAGCAATATCCTCTACTTTTAGTATTAAAGACAATTACTGGCAATGATGGTTACCCACAATATAGAAGAAGATCTACTGAAGATGGCGGTAAATAGCAATAATAAAGAAGCGTAACGGTACCACCATCGAAATAGATAACCAGTGGGTTATTCCATATTCCTCATTATTATCAAAAACATTTAATGCACACATAAACGTTGAATACTGTAACTCCATAAAGGCAATCAAATACATATGTAAATACGTCAACAAAGGCAGAGACATGGCAGTTTTCGGCTTGCGGCCCAAAATCAAAGATATCGACGAAATCGTACAATATCAGGCTGGAAGATAAATAGGCAGTAATGAAGCTGTTTGGCGAATTCTTTCATTTCCGATACATGAACGTAGTCCAGCTGTTGTTCACTTAGCGGTACATTTACAGAATGGTCAACGTGTTTATTTCACGGAAACTAACGTGCAACAAAGAGCCCTGAATCCACCGGATACAACATTAACAGCTTTTTTTCGCTTTGCAAAAATGATTCTTTTGCATAAAAACTGCTGTATACTGAAGTGCCTTCGTATTACACGTGGAATACTAAAAATAAAGTATTTGAACGTCGAAAACAGGGTAAGTCAGTCGACGGCCAACCTACCATCTTCAAAGATACCACGATAGGAAGACTCTACACCGTTCACCCCAATCAACATGAATGCTTCTTTCTACGCCTGCTTTTGGTAAATATACCCGGTCCGACATCCTTTGAGTATTTGAGAACTGTAAACGGTACTATACATGACACTTACTGTAGTGCATGCCAAGCTCTGAATTTATTGGAGAATGACCAACACTGGGATAACTGCATCAATGACGCGTGCGAAACGTCAACCCCAAGTCAAATTCGTGCATTGTTTGGCATCATTTTAACAACTTGCTCTCCATCAGCTCCTACAGAGTTATGGGAAAAATATAAGTCAAAAATGTCCGAAGATATACTCCATCGAAAACAGTTAGAGACGTCAGATATGAATTTTGATTTTACATCAGAAATTTATAACTACACATTAGTTATTATAGAAGATTTGTGCGTACGTATGGCAAACAAACCACTTCAGGATTTGGGAATGCCTTCACTTAACCGTATCGCTGCTGTTTCGACATGTGTAGAATTAGATCGTGAACAAAGTTACAGTACGAGTGATCTATTGTCGTAGGTACAAAATAACATTTCCAAGTTAACGTCGGAACAAAAAGACATTTATGATACGATAATGCATTGTGTCGATAACAGTGTTGGAGAAATTTTCTTTTTGGATGCACCAGGAGGTACTGGTAAAACGTTTGTGATAAAACTGATTCTGGCATCAATTCGATCAAAAAATGATATAGCGTTTGCAATTGCGTCGTCCGGAATAGCCGCAACATTGCTGCCTGGTGGAAGAACTGCTCATTCCGCTTTGAAATTTCCTCTGAATTTGCATTCTACAGAAACTCCCACGTGCAATATTTCCAAATCATCTGGGATGGGTAAAGTATTGCAGCAATGCAAACTTATTATTTGGGATGAGTGCACAATGGCACACAAAAAATCGCTCGAGGCTCTGGATCAATGCTTGAAAAATTTGAGAGGCAAGTCGAAACCCTTTGGCAGCACATTAATATTGCTTGCGGGAGATTTCAGGCAAACATTACCTATAATACCTAGATCCACTCCTGCAGACGAAATGAATGCTTGCCTGAAAAATTCTAATTTATGGGCACACGTAAAAATATTAAAACTAACTGCAAATATGCGTGTCCGATTGCAAAACGATGACTCTGGTCAAACATTTTCAGATCAATTGCTGGCAATTGGAAACGGAAAGCTCCCAGTAGACTTAATTTCAGGACGTATACAACTACCTGCTGATTTCTGTAATTTAGTGACGTCCAAAAATGAATTGATTGAAAAAGTATTTCCGAATATTCTAAAAAATTATAAAAATAATAAATGGCTAAGTGAAAGAGCGATTCTCGCACCCAAAAATATAGACGTCCACGAAATCAACAATATTGTTTTGACCAAGATTCGAGACCAGGCAGTCCTTTACAAGTCAGTCGACACAGTTTTGGAACCAAATGAAGCGGTTAATTATCCATCTGAATTTTTAAATTCCATAGATCTTTCAGGGTTTCCACCACACGTGCTACTATTAAAAATAGGCGTACCAATAATACTTTTAAGAAATATCAACCCACCAAAGCTTTGCAATGGCATGCGACTTGCCGTAAAAAAAACAATGGCAAACCTAATAGAGGCCACAATCTTGACAGGGCCTTTCGAGGGTGAGGCTGTTCTTATTCCTCGCATTCCCATGATTCCAACGGATCTGCCTTTTCAATTTAAAAGATTGCAATTCCCAATTCGATTAGCATTTGCAATCACCATTAACAAAGCTCAAGGTCAATCATTAGAAAAATGTGGTATAGATCTTAATACTGATTGTTTTTCCCATGGACAATTGTACGTTGCATGTTCGAGGGTCGGTAAACCTGACAATCTATTTATATGTAGCGACAATTTGACAGCGAAGAATGTTGTATATTCGCAAGTTTTACGCAGTTAATTTGTATTGTATCTATCTATCTATTTATCTATATAAAAACGAGTTGTGTGTATGCATGTTTGTTTGTTTGTAAAAAGAGCGTTTGCATATGACGTCATTATTAGTACATAAGGCTTTGTATATGCACAGACAATGGGAAAGCCAAGAATGTTGTATATTCGCAAGTTTTACGTAGTTTGAAACACATATATAAATCTATCTATATTCACAGGTGGGACACAACTACAATGGCACGTAACTAATAATGCGCGTAACGACTTACGCGCGCGGGGGGGCTTGGGGGGCGCGAATCGCCCCACCAACTAGGTGTTGAGGTGGCGCGAAGCGCCACCCCAACAGCTAGTATATATATATATATATATATATATATATATATATATATATATATATATATATATCCTTGGCTGTTGGCCAAGGATATACAGCATTCTTGGCTGTTCTTGGCTGTTCCATTGTCTGTGCAACAGCATTCTTGGCTGTTCCATTGTCTGTGCATATAAATAGATTGTCAGGTTTACTGACTCTTGAAAATGCAACATATAATTACCATGGGAAAAACAGTCCGTATTCAGATCTATACCTCGTTCTTCTAATGATTGCCCTTGATCTTTGTTGATGGTGATTGCTAATCGAACATTTCCTGTGTCCCCGTCGTCATTTATATATATCCCCCTGTGCCCCCCGGCGTTCCCGTTGTAGTTGTGTCCCTGTGTCCCGGTCGTCATTCATATTCCCTGTGTCCCGGTGTCCCAGTCTGTAATTTCTCTTTCAGTGTCCCGGTCGTCATTTGTATTCCCTGTGTCCCTTTGTCCCGGTCTGTAATTTCATCAGTTGACAAACATGACGTCAGTCGACAAACAACTTCATGACGACATACAGGTCAATCCTTATATTGACGTCTGTCGACAAACATGACGTTAGTCGACACACAAACATGACGTCAGTCGACAGACACACAAACAACTTATTTTTATATATATACTAATTTTTATATACTATACTTATATATATACTTATATATATATATATACATTCGATCAAAAAATGATATAGCGTTTGCAATTGCGTCGTCCGGAATAGCCGCAACATTGCTGCCTGGTGGAAGAACTGCTCATTCCGCTTTGAAATTTCCTCTGAATTTGCATTCTACAGAAACTCCCACGTGCAATATTTCCAAATCATCTGGGATGGGTAAAGTATTGCAGCAATGCAAACTTATTATTTGGGATGAGTGCACAATGGCACACAAAAAATCGCTCGAGGCTCTGGATCAATGCTTGAAAGATTTGAGAGGCAAGTCGAAACCCTTTGGCAGCACATTAATATTGCTTGCGGGAGAATTCAGGCAAACATTACCTATAATACCTAGATCCACTCCTGCAGACGAAATGAATGCTTGCCTGAAAAATTCTAATTTATGGGCACACGTAAAAATATTAAAACTAACTGCAAATATGCGTGTCCGATTGCAAAACGATGACTCTGGTCAAACATTTTCAGATCAATTGCTGGCAATTGGAAACGGAAAGCTCCCAGTAGACTTAATTTCAGGACGTATACAACTACCTGCTGATTTCTGTAATTTAGTGACGTCCAAAAATGAATTGATTGAAAAAGTATTTCCGAATATTCTAAAAAATTATAAAAATAATAAATGGCTAAGTGAAAGAGCGATTCTCGCACCCAAAAATATAGACGTCCACGAAATCAACAATATTGTTTTGACCAAGATTCGAGACCAGGCAGTCCTTTACAAGTCAGTCGACACAGTTTTGGAACCAAATGAAGCGGTTAATTATCCATCTGAATTTTTAAATTCCATAGATCTTTCAGGGTTTCCACCACACGTGCTACTATTAAAAATAGGCGTACCAATAATACTTTTAAGAAATATCAACCCACCAAAGCTTTGCAATGGCATGCGACTTGCCGTAAAAAAAACAATGGCAAACCTAATAGAGGCCACAATCTTGACAGGGCCTTTCGAGGGTGAGGCTGTTCTTATTCCTCGCATTCCCATGATTCCAACGGATCTGCCTTTTCAATTTAAAAGATTGCAATTCCCAATTCGATTAGCATTTGCAATCACCATTAACAAAGCTCAAGGTCAATCATTAGAAAAATGTGGTATAGATCTTAATACTGATTGTTTTTCCCATGGACAATTGTACGTTGCATGTTCGAGGGTCGGTAAACCTGACAATCTATTTATATGTAGCGACAATTTGACAGCGAAGAATGTTGTATATTCGCAAGTTTTACGCAGTTAATTTGTATTGTATCTATCTATCTATTTATCTATATAAAAACGAGTTGTGTGTATGCATGTTTGTTTGTTTGTAAAAAGAGCGTTTGCATATGACGTCATTATTAGTACATAAGGCTTTGTATATGCACAGACAATGGGAAAGCCAAGAATGTTGTATATTCGCAAGTTTTACGTAGTTTGAAACACATATATAAATCTATCTATATTCACAGGTGGGACACAACTACAATGGCACGTAACTAATAATGCGCGTAACGACTTACGCGCGCGGGGGGGCTTGGGGGGCGCGAATCGCCCCACCAACTAGGTGTTGAGGTGGCGCGAAGCGCCACCCCAACAGCTAGTATATATATATATATATATATATGTATATATATATATATATATATATATATATATATATATATATATATATATATATATATATATATATATATCCTTGGCTGTTGGCCAAGGATATACAGCATTCTTGGCTGTTCTTGGCTGTTCCATTGTCTGTGCAACAGCATTCTTGGCTGTTCCATTGTCTGTGCATATAAATAGATTGTCAGGTTTACTGACTCTTGAAAATGCAACATATAATTACCATGGGAAAAACAGTCCGTATTCAGATCTATACCTCGTTCTTCTAATGATTGCCCTTGATCTTTGTTGATGGTGATTGCTAATCGAACATTTCCTGTGTCCCCGTCGTCATTTATATATATCCCCCTGTGCCCCCCGGCGTTCCCGTTGTAGTTGTGTCCCTGTGTCCCGGTCGTCATTCATATTCCCTGTGTCCCGGTGTCCCAGTCTGTAATTTCTCTTTCAGTGTCCCGGTCGTCATTTGTATTCCCTGTGTCCCTTTGTCCCGGTCTGTAATTTCATCAGTTGACAAACATGACGTCAGTCGACAAACAACTTCATGACGACATACAGGTCAATCCTTATATTGACGTCTGTCGACAAACATGACGTTAGTCGACACACAAACATGACGTCAGTCGACAGACACACAAACAACTTATTTTTATATATATACTAGCTGCTGGGGTGGCGCTTCGTGCCACCCCAACACCTAGTTGGTGGGGCACTTCGCATCCCCCTCCTTCTTGTAACTTTAGCTTATAGTTGACTTCTACTCAGCAAATTCTTCATCTGTCCCGTCTAGATTTTGAAAATACCTTCTTGTTCTTGTTCTCGAAAAAAAAACGAAATAAAGTGGAACTCCCCCTCCCCTTAATTTTGAAGCCCATTTTAATAAGGGTCATTTTTGACAAGGTTGTCCTCATTTTCACTGATATTTCAAATAAGCTAGGGTATATGTAGACATATGACCTGCTATTATGTCAATTATGTTGTCTTTTAACAGATATGTGCTGTTTTGCACCAAATGGTTGAGTTGAGCCGTTTTTTCATCGAGCAAACTAATTTTTTCTTCTTTTTATTATTTTGTCCCTCAGAACTAGATTTTCTTCTGTTTTAATGTCGTTTTTGATTTTTGGCCAACGTTTTTGAGATTGTCTTACTTGGTAGCTTGTACTTTTATAAGATTTCGACTGCGCCTCGAACATTGAGTCTTGTGCAATTTTTCACAGCATAGATCATGTCATCTTTAAGGCTAAAATTCATCTATGTGATGCTGCCTGATAAAACATATTCTTTAAAAAATGAAAGAGAAATGGAAGCGCTCCCTTGGTTTAATAGCTGACAGCAAACTCAGATTTTGTGGCCATAGGAATGCCTAGCATTTAATATTCAGCTGATTTCCCTAACTTTTCGACTGCTCTCTTGTAGTTGTTTCTGGTAACCATGGCTGGTATGAGAGCTGTAACCTAGTCAAGAACGATCGACGGTTTCAAGAAGAAACTTTGTCCAACCTTCCGCTACACTGTAAGCTTTTTGGGTTTGATTGCAACAGGTTGTAACACCCCTGCCACGCGTTGCTTTAGGGCTACGCACCCCAGCAACATGTATGCAAGGTGCTAATTTTTAACTGCGTAAAACTTACGGATATACAACATATGTATATACAAAGTTTATGTGCTAATTTCTAACTGTGAAAAACTTGGAGATCCAGCGAATTTTAAATTTTTGATAAGCCCCTCCCCCCTAAAGCAATATGTATGCAAGGTGCTAATTTTAACTGCGCAAAACTTGTGGATATACAACATTCTTCGCTGTTCCATTGTCTGTGCATATAAATAGATTGTCAGGTTTACTGACTCTTGAAAATGCAACATATAATTACCATGGGAAAAACAGTCCGTATTCAGATCTATACCTCGTTCTTCTAATGATTGCCCTTGATCTTTGTTGATGGTGATTGCTAATCGAACATTTCCTGTGTCCCCGTCGTCATTTATATATATCCCCCTGTGCCCCCCGGCGTTCCCGTTGTAGTTGTGTCCCTGTGTCCCGGTCGTCATTCATATTCCCTGTGTCCCGGTGTCCCAGTCTGTAATTTCTCTTTCAGTGTCCCGGTCGTCATTTGTATTCCCTGTGTCCCTTTGTCCCGGTCTGTAATTTCATCAGTTGACAAACATGACGTCAGTCGACAAACAACTTCATGACGACATACAGGTCAATCCTTATATTGACGTCTGTCGACAAACATGACGTTAGTCGACACACAAACATGACGTCAGTCGACAGACACACAAACAACTTATTTTTATATATATACTAGCTGCTGGGGTGGCTCTTCGTGCCACCCCAACACCTAGTTGGTGGGGCACTTCGCATCCCCCTCCTTCTTGTAACTTTAGCTTATATTTGACTTCTACTCAGTAAATTCTTCATCTGTCCCGTCTAGATTTTGAAAATACCTTCTTGTTCTTGTTCTCGAAAAAAAACGAAATAAAGTGGCACTCCCCCTCCCCTTAATTTTGAAGCCCATTTTAATAAGGGTCATTTTTGACAAGGTTGTCCTCATTTTCACTGATATTTCAAATAAGCTAGGGTATATGTAGACATATGACCTGCTATTATGTCAATTATGTTGTCTTTTAACAGATATGTGCTGTTTTGCACCAAATGGTTGAGTTGAGCCGTTTTTTCATCGAGCAAACTAATTTTTTCTTCTTTTTATTATTTTGTCCCTCAGAACTAGATTTTCTTCTGTTTTAATGTCGTTTTTGATTTTTGGCCAACGTTTTTGAGATTGTCTTACTTGGTAGCTTGTACTTTTATAAGATTTCGACTGCGCCTCGAACATTGAGTCTTGTGCAATTTTTCACAGCATAGATCATGTCATCTTTAAGGCTAAAATTCATCTATGTGATGCTGCCTGATAAAACATATTCTTTAAAAAATGAAAGAGAAATGGAAGCGCTCCCTTGGTTTAATAGCTGACAGCAAACTCAGATTTTATGGCCATAGGAATGCCTAGCATTTCATATTCAACTGATTTCCCTAACTTTTCGAGTGCTCTCTTGTAGTTGTTTCTGGTAACCATGGCTGGTATGAGAGCTGTAACCTAGTCAAGAACGATCAACGGTTTCAAGATGAAACTTTGTCCAACCTTTCGCTACACTGCATGCTTTTTTCGGGGATGATTGTAACAGGTTGTAACATCCCTGCCAAGCGTTGCTTTAGCGCTACGCACCCCAGCAACATCTATGCAAGGTGATTATTTTTAACTACGTAAAACTTACGGATAGAAAACACTAGCTGTTGGTGTGGCGCAGCGCGCCATTGTAGTTGTGTCCCTGTGTCCCACCTGTGAATAGGTATATATATATATATATATATATATATATATATATATATATATATATATATATATATATATATATATATATATATATATATATATATATATATATATACTAGCTGTTGGGGTGGCGCTTCGCGCCACCCCAACACCTAGTTGGTGGGGGCGCTTCGCGCCCCCCCCAAGCCCCCCCGCGCGCGTAAGTCGTTACGCGCCATAATAGTTACGCGCCATTGTAGTTGTGTCCCTATGTCCCACCTGTGAATATAGATAGATATATATATATGGTTTTAACTACGTAAAACTTGCGAATATACAACATTCTTTGCTGTCCCATTGTCTTTGCATATAAATAGATTGTCAGGTTTACCGACTCTTGAACATGCAACATATAATGGTCCATGGGAAAACAATCTGTATTCAGATCTATACCTCATGATTCTAATGATTGCCCTTGAGCTTTGTTGATGGTGATTGCTAATCGACCATTCCCTGTCCCGGTGTCCCGGTCGTCATTTACATCCCCCTGTTTCCCCCGGTGTCCCCGTTGTAGTTGTGTCCCTGTGTCCCGGTCGTCATTTATATTCCCTGTGTCCCGGGTCCCGGTCGTCATTTGTATCCCGGTGTCCCGGTCTGTATATACATTCGTTTTTTAGTTTTGTTTTTCTCCTTTATTTTTTTCCTTTTTTTTTCTTTTTTAGCTTATTTAGATTTTTAGATTTTTTAGTTTTTTTATTAGTTTTTAGTTTTTTTTTCTTTTTAGTTTTTTTGTCCCGGTCGTCATTTATATCCCCCTGTTTCCCCCGGTGTCCCCGTTGTAGTTGTGTCCCTGTGTCCCGGTCGTCATTTATATTCCCTGTGTCCCGGTCGTCATTTGTATCCCGGTGTACCGGTCTGTATATACATTCGTTTTTTAGTTTTGTTTTTCTCCTTTATTTTTTTCCTTTTTTTTTCTTTTTTAGTTTATTTAGATTTTTAGATTTTTTAGTTTTTTTATTAGTTTTTAGTTTTTTTTTCTTTTTAGTTTTTTTGTAGTTTTTACCTTCTTTTTAGTTTTGTTAAATTTTTTTTTTACTTGTGTCCTGGTCGTCATTTATACTCCCTGTGTCCCGGTGCTTTGTTGATTGCTAATCGAACATTCCTTTTGTCCTGGTCGCTTTCTCTTTGAGTGTCGTCATTTATTTTTTTCTTTTTTAGTTCTTTTAGTTTTTACCTTTTTTAGTTTTTTTTTAGTTTTTAGTTTTTTGAGTTTTTTACCTTTTTTTAGTTTTTTTAGTTTTTTTAGTTTTTTAGCTTTTTATTTTTTTTATTAGTTTTTAGTTTTTTTGTAGTTTTTGCCTTTTTTTTAGTTTTTTTAGTTTTTTAGCTTTTTTATTAGTTTTTAGTTTTTTTTGTAGTTTTTGCCTTTTTTTAGTTTTTTTAGTTTTTTAGCTTTTTTATTTTTTTTATTAGTTTTTAGTTTTTTTTGTAGTTTTTGCCTTTTTTTAGTTTTTTCAGTTTTGACGTCACCTGATCCAGTTTTTTCAGGTGACGTCACCTGATCCACGATCCACAGATCCACAGACAACTTATTTTTATATATATAGATAGTTTTTTTTTTTTTACTTATGTCCTGGTCGTCATTTATACTCCCTGTGTCCCGGTGCTTTGTTGATTGCTAATCGAACATTCCTTTTGTCCTGGTCGCTTTCTCTTTGAGTGTCGTCATTTATTAGTTTTTTCCTTTTTTTTTTTAGTTTTTTATTGGTTTTTACCTTTATTTTAGCTTATTTTTCAGTTTTTTCCTTTTTTTTAGTTTTTTTTTATTTTTTATTTTTTTTAGTTTTTTACCTTTTTTTAGTTTTTTTAGTTTTTTTAGTTTTTTAGCTTTTTTACTTTTTTTATTAGTTTTTAGTTTTTTTTTGTAGTTTTTGCCTTTTTTTAGTTTTTTCAGTTTTTTTTTTAGTTTTTTATTGGTTTTTACCTTTATAGTTTTTTTAGTTTTTTAGCTTTTTTATTTTTTTTATTAGTTTTTAGTTTTTTTGTAGTTTTTGCCTTTTTTTAGTTTTTTCAGTTTTGACGTCACCTAATCCAGTTTTTTCAGGTGACGTCACCTGACACATCCATCCACACATCCACAGACAGACAGACAACTTATTTTTATATATATAGATATATATATATATATATATATATATATACACCTATTCACAGGTGGGACACAGGGACAAAACTACAATGTATATATATATATATATATATATATATATATATATATATATATATATATATATATATATATATATTCTTTTTAGTTTTTTACCTTTTTTATTTTTTTTTTAGTTTTTTTAGTTTTTTCTTTTTAGGTTTTCTTTTTTTTTAGCTTTTTCTTTTCTTATTTTTGTTTTGTTTTTTAGTTTTTTTCTTTTTTTTGCTGTCCCATTGTCTGTGCATATAAATAGATTGTCAGGTTTACCGACTCTTGAACATGCAACATTTAATGGTCCATGGGAAAACAATCCGTATTCAGATCTATACCTCATGATTCTAATGATTGCCCTTGAGCTTTGTTGATGGTGATTGCTAATCGACCATTCCCTGTGTCGCCGTCGTCATTTATATATCCCCCTGTGCCCCCCGGCGTACCCTTTGTAGTTGTGTCCCTGTGTCCCGGTCGTCATTTATATTCCCTGTGTCCCGGTCGTCATTTGCTTCCCGGTGTCCCAGTCTGTGATTTCTCTTTGAGTGTCCCGGGCGTCATTTATATTCCTTGTGTCCCGGTCGTCATTTATATCCCCCTGTGCCCCCCGGCGTCCCCGTTGTAGTTGTGTCCCGGTCGTCATTTATATTCCCTCTGTCCCGGTCGTCATTTGTATCCCGGTGTCCCGGTCTGTATATACATTCGTTTTTTTAGTTTTGTTTTTCTCCTTTATTTTTCATTTTTTTCCTTTTTTATTTTTTTCTTTTTTAGTTTTTTTAGTTTTTTAGCTTTTTTAGTTTTTTTATTAGTTTTTTTTTCTTTTTAGTTTTTTGTAGTTTTTACCTTTTTTTTAGTTCTTTTTTTACTTATGTCCCGGTCGTCATTTGTGTCCCGGTGCTTTGTTGATGGTGATTGCTAATCGAACATTCCTTTTGTCCCGGTCGCTTTCTCTTTGAATGTCGTCATTTATATTCCCTATGTGCCGGTGTCCCGGTCGTCATTTGTGTCCCGATGTCCCGGTCTGTAATTTTGTCAGTTGAAAACATGACGTCAGTCGACATAGAAACATGACGTCACCTGACAGACAGACAACTTATTTTTCCATATAGATAGATAGATAGATTTCAGCGGAAATCACATCATCAATTTCGTTCGAAGTATTTTTTTTATGTAGCCAGATTAGTATATGTGCGTGTGGCAAACGGAAATTTCGCAACGTGCATTCAATTCAGAGTTTCCATCACTGATGAAGTACAATTGTAAAAATTTATGATTCTCGCCTGAGAATGGTAGAAGGGGCCCTGCTCTATGATAAATTTGCCCTTTTACGTTGAAAGTAGACATAAATTGATCTGGATTTTCGATTTGGGCTCCAAACGACGTCATTTGGAAACATGAGTTGTATTTTCTGATTTTTGACAAAAAACGCTTAGATTCTGACGTAGTTCCAGTAAGGAAAGTCTTCAATGGCTCTGGTGGTGCAGCCAATAGAGGAAGTTTAACTTTTCCTGAGGCGCAACACATTCCCATTGTTTCACCATTGAATTTCAAGGCCTTGCAATAGGGACAAATTTTAGACATTGTACCGATTTGAACACATCTACTCAAGCTATAATCATCGACTGGGCTGTACCTGAATGCCAGGCGATAACTTTCAGGTTGCTCTGATTCCTCGGCACGCTTTCTTTTCTTACTTTCTCTATCAGCAGCAAGCCTGATTTCTTGCTGTTCTTGTGATTCCTCGGCACGCTTTCTTTTCTTACTTTCTCTATCAGCAGCAAGCCTGTTTCCTTGCTGTTCTTTTGATTCCTCGACACGGTTTCTGTGCTTTCTTTCTCTATCAGCCTCAAGCCTGTTTCCTTGCTGTTCTTTTGATTCCTCGGCACGCTTTCTTTTCTGACTTTCTCTATCAGCAGCAAGTTTTTTGGCATAGACTCTTTGAGCATCTTCATCGGCTTTTGCCATTGTAAGTTCATCAGTCATTTTAAACTTAAACATTAATAGATTTCTACGTGAACGTATATGTCTTAAATATCTTTAATGACGTCACCTTCATAGCAAAAATAACGACAACTAACTTCATGATTAAATATCTTTAATGACGTCACCGTCATAGCAAAAATGACGACAACTAACTTCATGACGTCAGTTGACACAGAAAAATGACGTCACCTGACAGGCAGACACACAGACAGACAACTTATTTATATATAGATAGATAGAAGATATGTGTATACAAAGGATATGTGCTAATTTTTAACTGCGTAAAACTTGGAGATCTAGCGAATTTAAAAAATTTGATAAGCCCCTTCCCCCTAAAGCAACATGTATGCAAGGTGCTAATTTTTCATTCTTCGCTGTTCCATTGTCTGTGCATATAAATAGATTATCCGGTTTACCGACTCTTGATCATACAACATGTAATTGTCCATAGGAAAACAACCCGTATTAAGATCTATGCCGAATTTTTCTAATGATTGTCCTTGAGCTTTGTTGACGGTGATTGCAAATGCTAATCAAATTGGTAATAATAATCTTTTAAATTGAAAAAGAAGATCCCTTGGAATCATGGGAATGCGAGGAATAAAAATAACCTCACCCTCGAAAGGCCCTGTCAAGATAGTTCCCTCTATTACGTTTTCCATTGTTTTTTTTTTTTTACGGTAAGTCGAGTGCCATTGCAAAGCTTTGGTGGGTTAATATCTCGCAACAGTATTATTCGTAAGCCTAATTTTAGTTGTAGCACGTGTGGTGGAAACCCTGGGAGATTCAGCGAATTTAAAAATTCGGATGGATAGTTAACCGCTTCATTGGATTCCAGACCTGTGTCAACTGACTTGTAAATGACTACCTGGTCTCTATTCTTGGTCAAAACAATATTGTTGATTTCGTGGACGTCTTTGTTCTTAGCTGCCAAAATCGCTCATTCACTTAGCCATTTATAATTTTTATAATTGGTTAGAATATTCGGAAATACCTTTTCAACCAAAACATTTTTTGACGTCACTAAATTGCAGAATTCAGGAGGCAATTGTATGCGTCCTGAAATTGACTCCACCAGGAGCTTTCCGTTTCCAATTGCCAATAATTGATCTGAAAATATTTCAGAAGAATAATCGTTTTGCAATCAAACACGCATATGTATAGTTGATTTTAATGTCTTAACATGTACCCATAAATTAGGATTTTTAAGGCAACCATTCATTTCGTCTGCAGGTGTCGATCAAGGAATAACAGGTAATATTCGCCTGAAATCTCCCGCGAGCAATATTAAAGTGCTGCCAAAGGGTTTGGAATTTCCTCACAAATATTGCAATGATCGGTCAAGATCCTCGAGCGATTGTTTGTGTGCCATTGTGCACTCGTCCCAAACAATAAGTTTGCATTGCTGCAATACTTTGCACGTTGCACGTGGGAGTTTTTGTAAACTGAATATTCAGAAGCAATTTCAAAGCGGAATGAGCAGTTCCTTTACCAAGCAGCAGCGTTACGGCTATTCCGAACGACGCAAGGGCCAACGCTATGTCATTTTTGGATCGAATTGATGATGTAATCGGACATTCCTAATCTGGCCCTTTCACTTTGAGCCGCAAGCCTGGTTTTGCGTCGCTCGGGTGTTTCCTTTTTGATGACATTGTAGGATAATTATACACGTATTACTTTTGTAATACATCGACTTCTTTTCTTTACTATCTCTATAGATGAGATACAAGACTTCTTTTCTTTACTATCTCTATAGATGAGATACAAGACTTCTTTTCTTTACTATCTCTATAGATGAGATACAAGACTTCTTTTCTTTACTATCTCTATAGATGAGATGCAAGACTTCTTTTCTTTACTATCTCTATAGATGAGATACAAGACTTCTTTTCTTTACTATCTCTATAGATGAGATACAAGACTTCTTTTCTTTACTATCTCTATAGATGAGATACAAGACTTCTTTTCTTTACTATCTCTATAGATGAGATACAAGACTTCTTTTCTTTACTATCTCTATCAGCCGCAAGCGTGGTTTCGCATTGCGAACATGATGTAATTTCCCTTCTTTTTCAAAAACTTGCATAATATTCGTTTGAACTTGGGTAACATTCATCCTTTCTTTTTCGGCTACAAGTCTATTTAAGTCCACTGCAGCATAATACAAGTAAACAATTATACCAATCTTAATGGGAATAAGTAGGAAAATCATATACCTTCGTAATAATGTCATTTAAATCAGAATTGCGCCTCTGTCCGACTTTGCTGGTATCAATGAGTATATGCTCTGTTCCATCCTCATAGCATGGAGGACTAGTGGCTTTATCATAATTTCGAAGATCATGTTCATGACTCGTTGTGATAATATATTTTGACAATATTTAATGTTATTAGACTCTTTCTCATTGTTTTAAAGTTATAAAACCAAGCATCATGTTCAAATCATCCCAATTTATTTGCTGATAATATTAAAGTAAAATATTTATTCAGAATAATTTTGTGTCAGACATAAATATTTATTCACATTTTAAAATTGACGATTTTTGCATGTAAGCATTAATTCCTGATTTTTTTTTTAAATACATAACCGCCCTGCATTTGTACATCATTAGATACTTTTTGTACGTTATTATTAGTTTGTCTAGTCAATCTTTTGCCTACCCAGGTAAAACTACAAAAAATTTAAATCTAGGGCTAAAGCAAAAAAAAAGTTAAAACAAGTCTGTCCTCCTTCATATTCTGGATTCACCATTTGGCAAACGATAATGTAGCCCAAATCTACCAAAAAACTGTGGTTTTACGACCTGCTCAGATTTTTCACTTTGTCCACTCATTTTCTTTCATAAGTTTTCAGTCAGCAAAATAAATCTTGAGTATCTCAAGGCTCAATCAGATTTATTTAATAAAAAAGAAATAACCTTAGACTACGTTATTCAGTGACAAAGCACAGGTTGACCAATAAAACAAAATAAGATTCTAAGAATTTGGCCTGTTTACCCCCTCCCCCTTGTAACTTTAGCTTATAGTCGATTTCTACTAAGTAAATTCTACATCTGTCCCGTCTAGATTTTGAAAATACCTTCTTGTTCTTAGTATAGTAGATCATCATTCAGTGTAAGGGGAGGGGGAGTAAATCACATTCAAGATGCGAACTGAAAAATCGACAAAAGTACTCTTTTTAAAAATATTTTGTTAAATTTACGAACAGAAAACAGCTCAGCTTAATTACAAAATTAAATAATTAAATTTCTTAAGTCATCTTCCATATCAGATCAGTTCTTTCAGATAAGTTCAAATCAGATCATCTCTTTGATAATATTAATAGATACGCATAAAGAACGTTGAAGCCAGTTAATAGTTTAATTAATAAATTATTTATCAAATAGTGATATTATTCAATTTATATAATGATCCATTTAGTAGGGATTTATTTGTTCAAGTGTGTATTTAACAAAAAATAGTTGATTTAATAACAATAGTTATAAGTTTATTAAGCCTACGAGATAACATGAAACACAAATTTAGAAGACTAGAAATTCTATTCACTGGTATAAACAGATAAAAACAAAATATGAAACTTAAAAAACAAATAGTAAATGGCACAAAAATGTAACAAGATAATTCCGCATAGAAAGACAGAGGAATTTAAATTAAACGGGTAAATATAAAGACACAGAAAAACTAATGAAGGTTCGCAACAAAACAAAATGGGGACACAAAACACTAAATAAAAACTGTTATGAGTATAGCGTTTATTTTGTTTATTCTCAAATGCAAAACACGTATCTTAATTAATTGTTTCTAAAATCGAATTTTTTAAATTTTGAGAAGACTATCAATCTTTGGAAACCCGAAGTCAGGTACTTGAGCTTCTCAAAATTTACCTGCGAAAAAGAAAATACTCATAAAACGCAATGTATATTTAAGGACAAGGGAATTTACAGTACACAGGATAGTGACAATGAAACATGATTGTTCGAGTTACGCGGAAATTTACACAGCCATATTTATCCTAAAAGGCAAGGCTATCTTAAATCTGCAGTTATGCAGTTTTTTGTGGTTGCAGGCAACAAATTTAAAAAACAAAACGTAAAAAAAAAGGCCAAGAATATACGAAATTAAACAGCTTAACTAGACTTAATTTTCCTTTCAAAGCGTAGTTGTCTTTGGTAATCAACATTGTTAGAATTTGAATTTTTACGGACGAGAAGTGTTGTCAAACTTAACTAATACGTTTTGACTATTTATTTTTAGCGTTAACAATAGCAACATTAAAGATAAGGTGGTAATGCCCTAAATCTTTTTAAACTAATTTAGAAAATGAGTTCGTAAAAATCGTTGCATCACACCGACGAAGACCAAGATATCCACCCTTGTCGGCCAACCGTCCAGAGCCAAACAAAAAGCAGGTTTTACCCGAATTGGAGGGGAGAAGGTCGTAAGGAAAGATTTACAGGGAATTAAAGAGTGAGGGGGGGGGTTGGATATTGACCATCAAGCAGCTTGGTGATGCAGTGACTTGTTAGCAGTAGTAGTAGTCAAAATTTTTAGTGGTTATCTAATGGGTATTTTAATTTTCTTTTATTCACCTTTACTCTGATTTCTTTCATTCTTTTTTATTTCTTTTAATTCTACCTTATTCTTTTATCCTGATTGAATGACTTTAAACACTGAGCCAGTACAAAGAGGAATATTTGAAAAATATCACAAAATATAAAAAATATTGAGTGTTTTTCAGTCTTGCTTATGCACAAAAACAGAGGATATTGCTAGGTCTATTTTGTTTACCAGCGTTAGATCACAAAAAAGGATGAGAGAGAAAAAACGTAAATGATAAAGAAAACGGACCATAAAAGGTAAATAACAAAAAAGATAAATTAGAAATGATGAATTTTGTTCTTAAAGAGGGGTAAAGCGGTAGTAGGTCAAAAGCTGTTATGTAACATTTTTACAAAAAAAAATTCTCTATCCCCTCAAACAAAGAAGGTCTTTAATTGTACATTTTGATTTTCATAGCATTATTTTATTTCTAAGACTTTCAGAATTTTTTCTTAAATAGGTTATAACCTCTTTTCCCCTTATAAAATAATTTGAAATTGGGTCATTTAACATCAAAACTGTGTGTGCCATACCTTTGATGCCAAACGAAATGTCTTCTAAAAACAGCTACTTGCGAACAAACACAAAAAACCAACTAAGTTTTTGTAAGAAACCTGGACACCATTTTTAAGTTACTTAACCACCTGTAAAATCTATGGTTAAATCTACCAGCTTTCGATATAATTGACTATTAGCTTTAAGTAGATTACTACAGAGATGGAGTTTGCGCAACTGCTTTGGCCTCTGGCCACTTGGTACACTGATGTATTATTAAAAGAAATAATAGTATCATTGACTGTTGAAGTAAAAAATCCGGCTTTGACCTAGAATTTAACCATGAATGTAACTATATTACTGGATATATATTAGTTACTTTTCTTGCTAATGATACATTTCTAAAACTTCGGTTTTCATCTATTCATGTTTTATAATGAAACTTATTTTACAAGCTTCTGAAAAATGTAAATCTTTTCAAACAAGACTGCCTCTCTGTCTACAACGATAAAAATTATGCTAGAATAAAAAAATTATATCTCTTTCACTTTCTCTTGATCATTCTCGGTTTCTGTATCTTTATTTCTTTTTTGCCCAAAACAAATATTCCTGTACAAATATTTAAATCAGTAAAGTCGTGTGCAAAGATTTGTATTAGAATATTTAACAGATATTTCCTAGTTTTTCAAGCAGCTAATAAAAAACTAATAAACTTCACTTCATCTGTTTTGTATACCAACACTTTTCCTTTGAATAAGGGGGAAAAAGTCCACAGTTTTTCTTTTAAATGTGCATTTAAAAGGAGCTGCTACTACTTTCTAGCCAGAAATTATATTTTTCAATGGATGGTCTTATACTAAGCGAGTTACAGACCGCTTACTCAAAGTCTAGTAAAGTTCTCCCAAATACCTTTGTAAAGCCCATTTGATAGTCCACAATATTTGAGCTTTGTCATATTTTTTTTTTTAAGTAAATATAGCCGACAAAAATAGAGAAAATCAAGGGTTATATAACAAAGTTTAGGAGGAAAACTGTTGCAGAACACAATTTAAAAGAGAAATGTGAAATTTCGAACATTTTTGGAGGCAGGATCACTGTAAAATGTGGAGCAAGACTTGAAACAAACACCAAAAGGCGATTATACTAAGAATATAAGAAATCTTAGGGGGAAATAGCAAAATTTCTATAGAAAAAAAGGTATTTCTTAAAATCCAAAGGGGGATTTTTGGCTTTTTATTACTAATTTTTTAAGGTGGTAATGCCCTAAATCTTTTTAAACTAATTTAGAAAATGAGTTCGTAAAAATCGTTGCATCACACCGACGAAGACCAAGATATCCACCCTTGTCGGCCAACCGTCCAGAGCCAAACAAAAAGCAGGTTTTACCCGAATTGGAGGGGAGAAGGTCGTAAGGAAAGATTTACAGGGAATTAAAGAGTGAGGGGGGGGGGGTTGGATATTGACCATCAAGCAGCTTGGTGATGCAGTGACTTGTTAGCAGTAGTAGTAGTCAAAATTTTTAGTGGTTATCTAATGGGTATTTTAATTTTCTTTTATTCACCTTTACTCTGATTTCTTTCATTCTTTTTTATTTCTTTTAATTCTACCTTATTCTTTTATCCTGATTGAATGACTTTAAACACTGAGCCAGTACAAAGAGGAATATTTGAAAAATATCACAAAATATAAAAAATATTGAGTGTTTTTCAGTCTTGCTTATGCACAAAAACAGAGGATATTGCTAGGTCTATTTTGTTTACCAGCGTTAGATCACAAAAAAGGATGAGAGAGAAAAAACGTAAATGATAAAGAAAACGGACCATAAAAGGTAAATAACAAAAAAGATAAATTAGAAATGATGAATTTTGTTCTTAAAGAGGGGTAAAGCGGTAGTAGGTCAAAAGCTGTTATGTAACATTTTTACAAAAAAAATTCTCTATCCCCTCAAACAAAGAAGGTCTTTAATTGTACATTTTGATTTTCATAGCATTATTTTATTTCTAAGACTTTCAGAATTTTTTCTTAAATAGGTTATAACCTCTTTTCCCCTTATAAAATAATTTGAAATTGGGTCATTTAACATCAAAACTGTGTGTGCCATACCTTTGATGCCAAACGAAATGTCTTCTAAAAACAGCTACTTGCGAACAAACACAAAAAACCAACTAAGTTTTTGTAAGAAACCTGGACACCATTTTTAAGTTACTTAACCACCTGTAAAATCTATGGTTAAATCTACCAGCTTTCGATATAATTGACTATTAGCTTTAAGTAGATTACTACAGAGATGGAGTTTGCGCAACTGCTTTGGCCTCTGGCCACTTGGTACACTGATGTATTATTAAAAGAAATAATAGTATCATTGACTGTTGAAGTAAAAAATCCGGCTTTGACCTAGAATTTAACCATGAATGTAACTATATTACTGGATATATATTAGTTACTTTTCTTGCTAATGATACATTTCTAAAACTTCGGTTTTCATCTATTCATGTTTTATAATGAAACTTATTTTACAAGCTTCTGAAAAATGTAAATCTTTTCAAACAAGACTGCCTCTCTGTCTACAACGATAAAAATTATGCTAGAATAAAAAAATTATATCTCTTTCACTTTCTCTTGATCATTCTCGGTTTCTGTATCTTTATTTCTTTTTTGCCCAAAACAAATATTCCTGTACAAATATTTAAATTAGTAAAGTCGTGTGCAAAGATTTGTATTAGAATATTTAACAGATATTTCCTAGTTTTTCAAGCAGCTAATAAAAAACTAATAAACTTCACTTCATCTGTTTTGTATACCAACACTTTTCCTTTGAATAAGGGGGAAAAAGTCCACAGTTTTTCTTTTAAATGTGCATTTAAAAGGAGCTGCTACTACTTTCTAGCCAGAAATTATATTTTTCAATGGATGCTCTTATACTAAGCGAGTTACAGCCCGCTTACTCAAAGTCTAGTAAAGTTCTCCCAAATACCTTTGTAAAGCCCATTTGATAGTCCACAATATTTGAGCTTTGTCATATTTTTTTTTTAAAGTAAATATAGCCGACAAAAATAGAGAAAATCAAGGGTTATATAACAAAGTTTAGGAGGAAAACTGTTGCAGAACACAATTTAAAAGAGAAATGTGAAATTTCGAACATTTTTGGAGGCAGGATCACTGTAAAATGTGGAGCAAGACTTGAAACAAACACCAAAAGGCGATTATACTAAGAATATAAGAAATCTTAGGGGGAAATAGCAAAATTTCTATAGAAAAAAAGGTATTTCTTAAAATCCAAAGGGGGATTTTTGGCTTTTTATTACTATCTTTAAATTAAGATTGTAACAGAACACAGTTTAAAAGAGAAATGTGAAATTGACAATTCGTCTTTTGGGATGGAGGCACTGAAAATTAGGTGAAAGAAGGATTGAACACAGCTTGAAAACAAACACCCAAAGCCCACTTATGCGGAGGGTATGAGAAAACAGAAAAAAAATCAAAATTTCCAAGGTATAAACTTCGGGGGGTGCTAAGGCTTTTTCTTAATTTTGTTTCATGAAGATACAAAAGGAGTATTTCTTAGAAATTAGGGAAGGAGGGGCATTTCTGGTTTTCTATACGCTTATTTTTAAATCAAAAGTGTTACAGACCACAATTTAAAGAAGAAACGTAGAAGCATGAATTACTTTTTGCGGACTGGAATATTGGGAACTGCGGGGAGGAGGACTGGAACATAATTCGAAAAAAAAAACACTAAAATGGTAATTCTATGGAAAATATAAGAAACCTTCGGAAAAACTGCAAGATTTCCGAGGTAAAATTTCTGGGACGGGTAAAGATTTGTCTCAATTTTCTTTCATGAAGATGCAAAACCAGTTTTTTTTTAATATAGGAAGACAAGGGATTATGTTAAATCATATAGGATTAAGTTCAATCAAACTTAAACAAAATTTGAGGAGAAATGTGAAATTGTGAAAAGAATAAGGAGGAAAGGAAAATTTGTGCTTCTTTTTTATGTTATTTAAAATCACGTAGCTGTACAGGGATGGTTTTTGAGACATTGAAGACATGTAAGAATAATTTTACTGTTACATTAACTTTGCATTTATTTGTGAAAGTGATAAAAAGGAAATTTTCTACATTGAAATGATTTTGATATACTTTCTAATAAAACATAAAGTCGGGAAGAAAGGAAGAAAACGAGGACAATAAACCGCTAGTGAAAAAAAAATGCAAATATTTCGGTCAAGACCTCCGCTTGACCGTTCTTCAGAGCAAAATAAAACTGAAAAAATATAAAAAACCAAACCTTAAAACTAAACACAAAACTAAGATAGGATGACCCTTTCTGATTAACGGTCAAAGGGTAATTCTTTCACCAGACGTTTTTCACTGGCAGTTTATTATCCTTTCTTCGCGATTTTATGCTTTATCGTGATTAGCTAGTGTGGTCTCAAAAATCATTTACCTATCTTTTTTGAAACGTAGGGTAAAGAATGATTTTATTCAGCTCAGGATTAACTCCATTGCGAAAAGCATGACGTAAAAAAAAGAAGAAAAAACTATGTTGGATTCGGTGCATCATCGTATTTTTCTATTTATGGACTCAATCCCCAGTGAAGGAGCATTGTCAGGGGAATTTTCAGCGGGGAGAGGGAGGGTTTCTAGGAGAATGGTCCATAAGGGAATCTTCCGTCGAGTGAATTTGCCTTTCTTTCAAGATCACAGAACCACGCAACGGGTAAGCTAGTCTTAAATAAAAAAAATATCATCAACAGTATAGTCAATGTCAAGTTTCTTCCATAATTTACATCGACAAGTTAAAGAGTAGTCAGAGTGAAGTGAATCCAAACCGGATGCACAAAAATTCGAACTATTACGTTTAAATTCAGAATGAAGAGCCTTTTATTAAAATGGTCTTAAAAAAACAGACGAACTGCTAACAGTAAATTAGTTAATTAGTATATAATTGCGCCAAAATCATGTAAACCAGAGACTGCCAGTATTTTTAAATACTTATGCTCGTCTCTGAGTGAACTCACATGACGTGAGTTCTAACGCCTCTAAATTAGGGATCAAATAAAGTACTAGGAAAACGGTTCAATGGTATGAATATAAATGCATACCATTGGAAGGTATACTACAAATCAATAATGAAATAAGCTTTACAAAAAAAGTAACCATTTTAAAGAAACATTTTCTCGCACCAAGGTCGAATTTCTGCACCAAGATTGGAAAGGTGGGTTGTTACAAACCCTATCAACTACCCATTTCTTTTGTCAGAATAAATGAATTATCTCAAAGAATATAATTTTTGTTTATTATTGTTTGAAATGAGCTGATTACTTGAAAGAAATTTCTTGTTGCGTGAGATTGAGTTAAGCTTAAATTTTCATATGAGAGGTCGCAATCCTTGCTACCATGTATTCAAAGAAAATTTTAGTAAACGCCATCTAAGTCAACAGCTAGCGTATACAATTGAAGAGTAACCTTGAACTTTCCCCAAAAGGTAAATGTATTGCGTATTGCGTATCAAAGAATTTGAAGTTAAAACCTTCCCCTTTTCTGTCTGGCCAAAACGACGATTTACTGTATATTAGAGCAAATCTAATTTAGCATATAAACGCCATCTAAGTCAACAGCTAGCGTATACAATTGAAGAGTAATTTACCCAAAAGGTAAAATGTATGGGCTAGATTACAAGCTAAATTAGAAAGGCAAGATTGAACAGCAACTTCAAAGGAAGAAGATGAGCTTGACCAAATCTAGATTCAAGGAACTTTCATGATTCGAAATTTTTAATGTGAAAATCAGATTAGGTTTCTCCGAAAGTTGCAAAAATGCAACTTTATGAGGTGTCCAGAATCAAAATAGCATATGTTAAAAATAACGTTAAGCGTGAGTAGATAGTAACTTTAGAAGCAGTTCGTCTTTTCTGAAAGTAGTATTTTTGAAACTAAAAATGCATGCTATTTTTCGTCATTATCATCAAAATAGCACGAGGTACAGATGTTATGGTACGTGTCGAAAAATTCCCCGTTAACTGAGCACTGTGAGCTGTGAGCTGAGCGCTGTTTAATTAAATTATAAATCAAAACAAGATGTATAATAGATCGACAGATGGAATCTTCAATATAGGCCAAGCATAATTTTTAGGGGACTTTTATATGGGTGTATATTTGATTTTTTACAAGGCAACATGGTGAATAATAAATGCATTGTCTTGTTTTTTTTTTCAACGTAAGCGACTGCTGAAGAAGAAAAACCTCAAACAACTAGCAGATAAGTAATGCATAGATAAATTTAGTGACTATTATTTGTAATGATACCCAAACGAGCTTGTGATTGTATAAAATTCAGATAGGTCAAGTAATTCAATAGCACATGACCTGTTGGTCAAACGCATCAAACCCCAAACAACAACAAGGCAATGGCATGGTCAATCTTATTCTAGGTAAAGAAAAACCTCATGTATATAAAGAAATTAAACTTTTTAATTGTTATGCCAGAAAGAGTCAAGTTATGTCAAATTTTTCTAAATCAATATCAGTGATTTCACTTATTAGGTATGCTTTGAAATGTTTAAAAAAAAATTCGGGCGATATGAAACATTTCTCTTTAAGAGTAGATTATACTGAAAGAGTCGAATAAAAACAAAAATCAAATTTAGAATTCCGAACATAAAAAAGTAGCAACACTAAGCAATAAACTGACTTGGAATAATAGTTTAACAATAATTTGGAGGTGAATGTTCTGAATTAAATAATTCATTATAATCAATCAATTGTAAAATTATTATTTAATTATAATTATAATTCTTTTTTGTTATTGAACTGCAGATAACGCCAGATTGATAAGACTCTCTGTACCCAGACGCTCCATTTCAGAGCTGGACTGCTGAAGGGTGGCAAGAAACTTGATGATATTGCACTCCTTAGTCTGAGGATCCACGCTCCTTTCGACAGCTTCAATTATGATTCGACCAACCGAACGTCGAGAAAGGCTCTATAAAGAAAATTAAATATTAATTGTAAAAGATAATGTCAAATGACATTATTAAGTGACATTAAATGTTACATTATCTTGACATTAACTTGATATTACATTATCAAGTGACATTAAAATTAAATATTAATTGTCAAAGATAACATGTCAAATGACAGATCAAGTGACATTAATGTTATCTATTCTACTGTAATGAAAACAATACTAACAGTTCCTAGATTGATATATATATATATATATATATATATATATATATATATATATATATATATATATATATATATATATATATATATATATATATATATATATATATATATATATATATATATATATATATATATATATATATATATATATATATATATATATGTGTGTGTTTTTAACTCCGTAAAACTTGCGAATATACAACATTCTTCGCTGTCCATTGTCTGAGCATATAAATAGATTGTTAGGTTTATCGACTATTGAACATGCAATATATAATTGTCCATGGGAAAAACAATCCGTATTCAGATCTATACCTCATAATCCTTTTTCAGTTTTTTTTTTCTTTTTTAGTTTTGAAATAAATTTTTTTTTTTCCTTTTTTTCTTTTTATTTTATTTTTTTTGGTTTTTACCTTTTTTAGTTTTTTTTCTTTTTTCTTTCTAGTTCTTTTTTGTAGTTTTTACCTTTTTTTAGTTTTTCTTATTTTCGTTTTTAGTTTTAGTTTTCTTTTTCTCTTATTTTTCAGTTTTTTCCCTTTTTTAGTTTTTTTTTAGTTTTCATTTTTTTTTAGTTTTTTAGCCTTTTTAAGTTTTTTTATTAGTTTTTAGTTTTTTCTTTTGTTTTTTTGTAGTTTTTTTTTTAGTTTTTTTATTTTTATTAAATTTTTTTTAGTTTTCTTTTTCTCCTTTATTTTTCAGTTTTTTTCCTTTTTTAGTTTTTTTTTTCTTTTTTAGTTTTCAGTTTTTTTTAGTTTTTTAGCCTTTTTTAGTTTTTTTATTAGTTTTTAGTTTTTTTCTTTTGTTTTTTTGTAGTTTTTTTTTTTTAGTTTTTTTTTTATTTTTATTAAATTTATTTTAGTTTTCTTTTTCTCCTTTATTTTTCAGTTTTTTACCTTTTTTAGTTTTTTAGCCTTTTTCAGTTTTTTTTATTAGTTTTTAGTGTTTTTTTTCTTTTTAGTTTTTTTTGTAGTTTTTACCTTCTTTTAGTTTTTTTTTTCTTTTTTAGTTTTTAGTTTTTGACCTTTTTTAGCTTTTTTTGTTTGTACAGACAGACATATGTAATATATATCTATATATATAAAAATAAGTTGTCTGTCTGTGGATGTGTGGATGGATGTGTCAGGTGACGTCACCTGAAAAAACTGGATTAGGTGACGTCAAAACTGAAAAAACTAAAAAAAGGCAAAAACTACAAAAAAAACTAAAAACTAATAAAAAAAATAAAAAAGCTAAAAAACTAAAAAAACTATAAAGGTAAAAACCAATAAAAAACTAAAAAAAAAACTGAAAAAACTAAAAAAAGGCAAAAACTACAAAAAAAAACTAAAAACTAATAAAAAAAGTAAAAAAGCTAAAAAACTAAAAAAACTAAAAAAACTAAAAAAATGTAAAAAACTAAAAAAAATAAAAAATAAAAAAAAACTAAAAAAAAGGAAAAAACTGAAAAATAAGCTAAAATAAAGGTAAAAACCAATAAAAAACTAAAAAAAAAAGGAAAAAACTAATAAATGACGACACTCAAAGAGAAAGCGACCAGGACAAAAAACTAAAAAAAAAGGCAAAAACTACAAAAAAACTAAAAACTAATAAAAAAAATAAAAAAGCTAAAAAACTAAAAAAACTAAAAAAAGGTAAAAAACTAAAAAAACTAAAAACTAAAAAAAAACTAAAAAAGGTAAAAACTAAAAGAACTAAAAAAGAAAAAAATAAATGACGACACTCAAAGAGAAAGCGACCAGGACAAAAGGAATGTTCGATTAGCAATCAACAAAGCACCGGGACACAGGGAGTATAAATGACGACCAGGACACAAGTAAAAAAAAAAAATTAACAAAACTAAAAAGAAGGTAAAAACTACAAAAAAACTAAAAAGAAAAAAAAACTAAAAACTAATAAAAAAACTAAAAAATCTAAAAATCTAAATAAACTAAAAAAGAAAAAAAAAGGAAAAAAATAAAGGAGAAAAACAAAACTAAAAAACGAATGTATATACAGACCGGTACACCGGGATACAAATGACGACCGGGACACAGGGAATATAAATAACGACCGGGACACAGGGACACAACTACAACGGGGACACCGGGGGAAACAGGGGGATATAAATGACGACCGGGACAAAAAAACTAAAAAGAAATAAAAACTAAAAACTAATAAAAAAAACTAAAAAATCTAAAAATCTAAATAAGCTAAAAAAGAAAAAAAAAAGGAAAAAAATAAAGGAGAAAAACAAAACTAAAAAACGAATGTATATACAGACCGGGACACCGGGATACAAATGATGACCGGGACCCGGGACACAGGGAATATAAATGACGACCGGGACACAGGGACACAACTACAACGGGGACACCGGGGGAAACAGGGGGATAACCTGACAATCTATTTATATGCAAAGACAATGGGACAGCAAAGAATGTTGTATATTCGCAAGTTTTATGTAGTTAAAACCATATATATATATATATCTATATTCACAGGTGGGACATAGGGACACAACTACAATGGCGCGTAACTATTATGGCGCGTAACGACTTACGCGCGCGGGGGGGCTTGGGGGGGGCGCGAAGCGCCCCCACCAACTAGGTGTTGGGGTGGCGCGAAGCGCCACCCCAACAGCTAGTCTATATATATAAAAATAAGTTGTCTGTGGATGGATGGATGGATGTGTCAGGTGACGTCACCTGAAAAAACTGGATCAGGTGACGTCAAAACTGAAAAAACTAAAAAAAGGCAAAAACTACAAAAAAAACTAAAAACTAATAAAAAAAATAAAAAAGCTAAAAAACTAAAAAAACTATAAAGGTAAAAACCAATAAAAAACTAAAAAAAAAAAACTGAAAAAACTAAAAAAAGGCAAAAACTACAAAAAAAACTAAAAACTAATAAAAAAAGTAAAAAAGCTAAAAAACTAAAAAAACTAAAAAAAAACTAAAAAAAGGTAAAAAACTAAAAAAAATAAAAAATAAAAAAAAACTTAAAAAAAGGAAAAAACTGAAAAATAAGCTAAAATAAAGGTAAAAACCAATAAAAAACTAAAAAAAAAGGAAAAAACTAATAAATGACGACACTCAAAGAGAAAGCGACCAGGACAAAAGGAATGTTCGATTAGCAATCAACAAAGCACAGGGACACAGGGAGTATAAATGACGACCAGGACATAAGTAAAAAAAAAAACTATCTATATATATAAAAATAAGTTGTCAAACTAAAAAAAGGCAAAAACTACAAAAAAAACTAAAAACTAATAAAAAAGCTAAAAAACTAAAAAAACTAAAAAAAAGGCAAAAACTACAAAAAAAACTAAAAACTAATAAAAAAAAATAAAAAAGCTAAAAAACTAAAAAAACTAAAAAAACTAAAAAAAGGTAAAAAACTAAAAAAACTAAAAACTAAAAAAAACTAAAAACAAGGAAAAAACTGAAAAATAAGCTAAAATAAAGGTAAAAACCAATAAAAAACTAAAAAAAAAACTGAAAAAACTAAAAAAAGGCAAAAACTACAAAAAAACTAAAAACTAATAAAAAAAGTAAAAAAGCTAAAAAACTAAAAAAACTAAAAAAACTAAAAAAACTAAAAAAAGGTAAAAAACTAAAAAAAATAAAAAATAAAAAAAAACTAAGAAAAAAGGAAAAAACTGAAAAATAAGCTAACATAAAGGTAAAAACCAATAAAAATTAAAAAGAAAAAAAGGAAAAAACTAAAAAAAATTTTCATCTAAAAAACTAAAAAAAACTAAAAAAGGTAAAAACTAAAAGAACTAAAAAAGAAAAAAATAAATGACGACACTCAAAGAGAAAGCGACCAGGACAAAAGGAATGTTCGATTAGCAATCAACAAAGCACCGGGACATAGGGAGCATAAATGACGACCAGGACATAAGTAAAAAAAAATTAACAAAACTAAAAAGAAGGTAAAAACTACAAAAAAACTAAAAAGAAAAAAAAACTAAAAACTAATAAAAAAACTAAAAAATCTAAAAATCTAAATAAACTAAAAAAGAAAAAAAAAGGAAAAAAATAAAGGAGAAAAACAAAACTAAAAAACGAATGTATATACAGACCGGTACACCGGGATACAAATGACGACCGGGACACAGGGAATATAAATGACGACCGGGACACAGGGACACAACTACAACGGGGACACCGGGGGAAACAGGGGTCTATATATATAAAAATAAGTTGTCTGTGGATGGATGGATGGATGTGTCAGGTGACGTCACCTGAAAAAACTGGATCAGGTGACGTCAAAACTGAAAAAACTAAAAAAAGGCAAAAACTACAAAAAAAACTAAAAACTAATAAAAAAAATAAAAAAGCTAAAAAACTAAAAAAACTATAAAGGTAAAAACCAATAAAAAACTAAAAAAAAAAAACTGAAAAAACTAAAAAAAGGCAAAAACTACAAAAAAAACTAAAAACTAATAAAAAAAGTAAAAAAGCTAAAAAACTAAAAAAACTAAAAAAAAACTAAAAAAAGGTAAAAAACTAAAAAAAATAAAAAATAAAAAAAAAACTAAAAAAAGGAAAAAACTGAAAAATAAGCTAAAATAAAGGTAAAAACCAATAAAAAACTAAAAAAAAAGGAAAAAACTAATAAATGACGACACTCAAAGAGAAAGCGACCAGGACAAAAGGAATGTTCGATTAGCAATCAACAAAGCACAGGGACACAGGGAGTATAAATGACGACCAGGACATAAGTAAAAAAAAAAACTATCTATATATATAAAAATAAGTTGTCAAACTAAAAAAAGGCAAAAACTACAAAAAAAACTAAAAACTAATAAAAAAGCTAAAAAACTAAAAAAACCAAAAAAAAGGCAAAAACTACAAAAAAAACTAAAAACTAATAAAAAAAAATAAAAAAGCTAAAAAACTAAAAAAACTAAAAAAACTAAAAAAAGGTAAAAAACTAAAAAAACTAAAAACTAAAAAAAACTAAAAAAAAGGAAAAAACTGAAAAATAAGCTAAAATAAAGGTAAAAACCAATAAAAAACTAAAAAAAAAACTGAAAAAACTAAAAAAAGGCAAAAACTACAAAAAAACTAAAAACTAATAAAAAAAGTAAAAAAGCTAAAAAACTAAAAAAACTAAAAAAACTAAAAAAACTAAAAAAAGGTAAAAAACTAAAAAAAATAAAAAATAAAAAAAAACTAAGAAAAAAGGAAAAAACTGAAAAATAAGCTAACATAAAGGTAAAAACCAATAAAAATTAAAAAGAAAAAAAGGAAAAAACTAAAAAAAATTTTCATCTAAAAAACTAAAAAAAACTAAAAAAGGTAAAAACTAAAAGAACTAAAAAAGAAAAAAATAAATGACGACACTCAAAGAGAAAGCGACCAGGACAAAAGGAATGTTCGATTAGCAATCAACAAAGCACCGGGACATAGGGAGCATAAATGACGACCAGGACATAAGTAAAAAAAAATTAACAAAACTAAAAAGAAGGTAAAAACTACAAAAAAACTAAAAAGAAAAAAAAACTAAAAACTAATAAAAAAACTAAAAAATCTAAAAATCTAAATAAACTAAAAAAGAAAAAAAAAGGAAAAAAATAAAGGAGAAAAACAAAACTAAAAAACGAATGTATATACAGACCGGTACACCGGGATACAAATGACGACCGGGACACAGGGAATATAAATGACGACCGGGACACAGGGACACAACTACAACGGGGACACCGGGGGAAACAGGGGGATATAAATGACGACCGGGACAAAAAAACTAAAAAGAAAAAAAACTAAAAACTAATAAAAAAACTAAAAAATCTAAAAATCTAAATAAGCTAAAAAAGAAAAAAAAAGAAAAAAATAAAGGAGAAAAACAAAACTAAAAAACGAATGTATATACAGACCGGGACACCGGGATACAAATGACGACCGGGACACAGGGAATATAAATGACGACCGGGACACAGGGACACAACTACAACGGGGACACCGGAGGAAACAGGGGGATGTAAATGACGACCGGGACACCGGGACAGGGAATGGTCGATTAGCAATCACCATCAACAAAGCTCAAGGGCAATCATTAGAATCATGAGGTATAGATCTGAATACAGATTGTTTTCCCATGGACCATTATATGTTGCATGTTCAAGAGTCGGTAAACCTGACAATCTATTTATATGCAAAGACAATGGGACAGCAAAGAATGTTGTATATTCGCAAGTTTTACGTAGTTAAAACCATATATATATATATCTATCTATATTCACAGGTGGGACATAGGGACACAACTACAATGGCGCGTAACTATTATGGCGCGTAACGACTTACGCGCGCGGGGGGGCTTGGGGGGGGCGCGAAGTATATATATATATATATATATATATATATATATATATATATATATATATATATATATATATATATATATATATATATATATATATATATATATATATATATATATATATATATATATATATATATATATATATATATATATATATATATATATATATATATATATATATATATATATATATATATATATATATATATATATATATATATATATATATATATATATATATATATATATATATATATATATATATATATATATATATATATATATATATATATATATATATATATATATATATATATATATATATATATATATATATATATATATATATATATATATATATATATATATATATATATATATATATATACTAGCTGTTGGGGTGGCGCTCCGCGCCACCCCAACACCTAGTTGGTGGGGGCGCTTCGCGCCCCCCCAAGCCCCCCCGCGCGCGTAAGTCGTTACGCGCCATAATAGTTACGCGCCATTGTAGTTGTGTCCCTATGTCCCACCTGTGAATATAGATAGATATATATATATATATATATATATATATATATATATATATATATATATATATATATATATATATATATATATATATATATATATATATATATATATATATATATATATATATATATATATATATATATATATATATATATATATATATATATATATATATATGGTTTTAACTACGTAAAACTTGCGAATATACAACATTCTTTGCTGTCCCATTGTCTTTGCATATAAATAGATTGTCAGGTTTACCGACTCTTGAACATGCAACATATAATGGTCCATGGGAAAACAATCTGTATTCAGATCTATACCTCATGATTCTAATGATTGCCCTTGAGCTTTGTTGATGGTGATTGCTAATCGACCATTCCCTGTCCCGGTGTCCCGGTCGTCATTTATATCCCCCTGTTTCCCCCGGTGTCCCCGTTGTAGTTGTGTCCCTGTGTCCCGGTCGTCATTTATATTCCCTGTGTCCCGGTCGTCATTTGTATCCCGGTGTACCGGTCTGTATATACATTCGTTTTTTAGTTTTGTTTTTCTCCTTTATTTTTTTCCTTTTTTTTTTCTTTTTTAGTTTATTTAGATTTTTAGATTTTTTAGTTTTTTTATTAGTTTTTAGTTTTTTTTTCTTTTTATTTTTTTTGTAGTTTTTACCTTCTTTTTAGTTTTGTTAGTTTTTTTTTTACTTATGTCCTGGTCGTCATTTATACTCCCTGTGTCCCGGTGCTTTGTTGATTGCTAATCGAACATTCCTTTTGTCCTGGTCGCTTTCTCTTTGAGTGTCGTCATTTATTTTTTTCTTTTTTAGTTCTTTTAGTTTTTACCTTTTTTAGTTTTTTTTAGTTTTTTAGATGAAAATTTTTTTTAGTTTTTTCCTTTTTTTCTTTTTAGTTTTTTATTGGTTTTTACCTTTATTTTAGCTTATTTTTCAGTTTTTTCCTTTTTTTTTAGTTTTTTTTTATTTTTTATTTTTTTTAGTTTTTTACCTTTTTTTAGTTTTTTTTAGTTTTTTTAGTTTTTTAGTTTTTTAGCTTTTTTACTTTTTTTATTAGTTTTTAGTTTTTTTGTAGTTTTTGCCTTTTTTTAGTTTTTTCAGTTTTTTTTTTAGTTTTTTATTGGTTTTTACCTTTATTTTAGCTTATTTTGCAGTTTTTTCCTTTTTTTTAGTTTTTTTTAGTTTTTAGTTTTTTTAGTTTTTTACCTTTTTTTAGTTTTTTTAGTTTTTTTAGTTTTTTAGCTTTTTTATTTTTTTATTAGTTTTTAGTTTTTTTTTTGTAGTTTTTGCCTTTTTTTAGTTTTTTTAGTTTTTTAGCTTTTTTATTAGTTTTTAGTTTTTTTTGTAGTTTTTGCCTTTTTTTAGTTTTTTTAGTTTTTTAGCTTTTTTATTTTTTTTATTAGTTTTTAGTTTTTTTTGTAGTTTTTGCCTTTTTTTAGTTTTTTCAGTTTTGACGTCACCTGATCCAGTTTTTTCAGGTGACGTCACCTGATCCACGATCCACAGATCCACAGACAACTTATTTTTATATATATAGATAGTTTTTTTTTTTTACTTATGTCCTGGTCGTCATTTATACTCCCTGTGTCCCGGTGCTTTGTTGATTGCTAATCGAACATTCCTTTTGTCCTGGTCGCTTTCTCTTTGAGTGTCGTCATTTATTTTTTTCTTTTTTAGTTCTTTTAGTTTTTACCTTTTTTAGTTTTTTTTAGTTTTTTAGATGAAATTTTTTTTTAGTTTTTTCCTTTTTTTCTTTTTAGTTTTTTATTGGTTTTTACCTTTATTTTAGCTTATTTTTCAGTTTTTTCCTTTTTTTTAGTTTTTTTTTATTTTTTATTTTTTTTAGTTTTTTACCTTTTTTTAGTTTTTTTAGTTTTTTAGTTTTTTAGCTTTTTTACTTTTTTTATTAGTTTTTTGTAGTTTTTGCCTTTTTTTAGTTTTTTCCGTTTTTTTTTAGTTTTTTATTGGTTTTTACCTTTATTTTAGCTTATTTTTCAGTTTTTTCCTTTTTTTTAGTTTTTTTTAGTTTTTAGTTTTTTTTAGTTTTTTACCTTTTTTTAGTTTTTTTAGTTTTTTTAGTTTTTTAGCTTTTTTATTTTTTTTATTAGTTTTTAGTTTTTTTTGTAGTTGTTGCCTTTTTTAGTTTTTTTAGTTTTTTAGCTTTTTTATTAGTTTTTAGTTTTTTTTGTAGTTTTTGCCTTTTTTTAGTTTTTTTAGTTTTTTAGCTTTTTTATTTTTTTTATTAGTTTTTAGTTTTTTTTGTAGTTTTTGCCTTTTTTTAGTTTTTTCAGTTTTGACGTCACCTGATCCAGTTTTTTCAGGTGACGTCACCTGATCCATCCACAGATCCACAAACTCGTTTTTATATAGATAGATAGATAGATAGATACAATACAAATTAACTACGTAAAACTTGTGAATATACAACAGTCTTCGCTGTCCCATTGTCTGTGCGTATAAATAGATTGTCAGGTTTACCGACCCTCAAAGATGCAACATACAATTGTACATTGGTAAAGCAATCTGTATTAAGATCTATACCGCATTTTTCTAGTGATTGACCTTGAGCTTTGTTGATGGTGGTTGCAAATGCTAATCGAATTGGGAATTGCAATCTTTTAAATTGAAAAAGCAGATCCGTTGGAATCATGGGAATGCGAGGAATAAGAACAGCCTCACCCTCATAAGGCCCTGTCAAGATTGTGGCATCTATTAGGTTTTCCATTGTTTTTTTTTTACGGCAAGTCGCGTGCCATTGCAAAGCTTTGGTGGGTTGATATTTCTTAAAAGTATTATTGGTACGCCTATTTTTAGTTGTAGCAGGTGTGGTGGACACCCTGAAGGATCTATGGAGTTTAAAAATTCAGATGGATAATTAACCGCTTCATTTGGTTCCGAAATACAAATTAACTGCGTAAAACTTGCGAATATACAACATTCTTCGCTGTCCAATTCTCGCTGCATATAAATAGATTGTCAGGTTTACCGACCCTCGAACATGCAACGTACAATTGTCCATGGGAAAAACAATCAGTATTAAGATCAATACCACATTTTTCTAAGGATTGACCTTGAGCTTTGTTAATGGTGATTGCAAATGCTAATCGAATTGGGAATTGCAATCTTTTAAATTGAAAAGGCAGATCTGTTGGAATCATGGGAATGCGAGGAATAAGAACAGCCTCACCCTCAAAAGGCCCTGTCAGGATTGTGGCCTCTATTAGGTTTTCCATTGTTTTTTTTACGGCAAGTCGAGTGCCATTGCAAAGCTTTGGTGGGTTTATATTTCTTAAAAGTATTATTGGTACGCCTATTTTTAGTTGTAGCACGTGTGGTGGAAACCCTGAAAGATCTATGGAATTTAAAAATTCAGATGGATAATTAACCGCTTCATTTGGTTCCAAAACTGTGTCGACTGACTTGTAAAGGACTGCCTGGTCTTGAATCTTGGTCAAAACAATATTGTTGATTTCGTGGACGTCTATATTTTTGGGTGCGAGAATCGCTCTTTCACTTAGCCATTTATTATTTTTATAATTTTTTAGAATATTCGGAAATACTATTTCAATCAATTCATTTTTGGACGTCACTAAATTAGAGAAATCAGCAGGTAGTTGTATACGTCCTGAAATTGAGTCTACTGGGAGCTTTCCGTTTCCCATTGCCAGCAATTGATCTGAAAATGTTTGACCAGAGTCATCGTTTTGCAATCGGACACGCATATTTGTAGTTAATTTTAATGTTTTTACGTGTGCCCATAAATTAGAATTTTTCAGGCAAGCATTCATTTCGTCTGCAGGAGTTGATCTAGGTATTATAGGTAATGTTTGCCTGAAATCTCCCGCAAGCAATATTAAGGTGCTGCCAAAGGGTTTCGACTTCCCTCGCAAATCTTTCAAGCATTGATCCAGAGCCTCGAGCGATTTTTTGTGTGCCATTGTGCACTCATCCCAAATAATAAGTTTGCATTGCTGCAATACTTTACCCATCCCAGATGATTTGGAAATATTGCACGTGGGAGTTTCTGTAGAATGCAAGTTCAGAGGCAATTTCAAAGCGGAATGAGCAGTTCTTCCACCAGGCAGCAATGTTGCGGCTATTCCGGACGACGCAATTGCCAACGCTATATCATTTTTAGATCGAATTGATGCCAGAATCAGTTTTATCACAAACGTTTTACCAGTACCTCCTGGCGCATCCAAAAAGAAAATTTCTCCAACGTTGTTATCGACACAATGCATTATCGTATCATAAATGTCTTTTTGTTCCGACGTTAACTTGGAAATGTTATTTTGTACATACGACAATAGATCACTCGTACTGTAACTTTGTTCACGATCCAATTCTACACATGTCGAAACAGCAGCGATACGGTTAGGTGAAGGCATTCCCAAACCCTGAAGAGGTTTGTTTGCCATACTTATGCACAAATCTTCTATAACAACTAAAGTGTAGTTATAAATTTCTGATGTAAAATCAAAAGTCATGTCTGACGTCTCTAACTGTTTTCGATGAAGTATATCTTCGGACATTTTTGACTTATATTTTCCCCATAAATCTGTAGGAGCTGATGGAGAGCAAGTTGTTAAAATGATGCCAAACAATGCACGAATTTGACTTGGGGTTGACGTTTCGCACGCGTCATTGATGCAGTTATCCCAGTGTTGGTCATTCTCCAATAAATTCAGAGCTTGGCATGCACTGCGGTAAGTGTCATGTATAGTACCATTTACAGTCCTCAAATACTCAAAGGATGTCGGACCGGGTACATTCACCAAAAGCAGGCGTAGAAAGAAGCATTCATGTTGATTGGGGTGAACGGTGTAGAGTCTTCATATCGTGGTATCTTTGAAGATGGTAGGTTGGCCGTCGACTGACTTACCCTGTTTTCGACGTTCAAATACTTTATTTTTAGTATTCCACGTGTAATACGAAGGCACTTCAGTATACAGCAGTTTTTTTGCAAAAGAATCATTTTTGCAAAGCGAAAAAAAAGCTGTTAATGTTGTATCCGGTGGATTCAGGACTCTTTGTTGCACGTTGGTTTCCGTGAAATAAACACGTTGACCATTCTGTAAATGTACCGCTAAGTGAACAACAGCTGGACTACGTTCATGTATCGGAAATGAAAGAATTCGCCAAACAGCTTCATTACTGCTTATGTATCTTCCAGCCTGATATTCTACGATTTCATCGAAATCTTTGATTTCGGACTGCAAGCCAAAAACTGCCATGTCACTGCCTTTGTTGACGTATTTACATATGTATTTGATTGCCTTTACGGAGTTACAGTATTCAACGTTTATGTGTGCATTAAATGTTTTTGATAATAAAGGGGAATATGGAACAACCCACTGGTTATCTACTTCGATGGTGGTACCGTTACGCTTCTTTATTATTGCTGTTTTACCGCCATCTTCAGTAGATCTTCTTCTATATTGTGGGTAACCATCATTGCCAGTAATTGTTTTGGGTACTAAAAGTCGAGGATATTGCTTTGTGCACCTTCCTTTGGCCATGCATGGTGAATTTTCGTTCAGTGCACCGCAAGGTCCATGTATCATATTTTTTACAATAATATCATGTAACCCCTTATCGACATTTTTATCA
>NC_088879.1:30777381-30785355 GCF_032884065.1 Artemia franciscana | reverse complement strand
TCTTTTTTAGAAATCCGCTGTATAACACCAGTTGCTCCAGGATCTGCAGTTATGTCATTTGTCTGATATATTGCAACAATCTGGCCTGAAATAATAACAGTCTACTTTAAGGAAACAATAGGTTAAGAATTCGGCCAAAAATCCTAAACACTACACAAGGCCGTACCTAGGGGTGGGGTGTTCAGAAGATATGAACCCCCCCCCCCCTCCCGGAAAGTTCATCGAACTCTTAAAAACGTAACAAACATGAATATAAACAAATTTGTGATGCGTTATTAATTTTTCTTGTACCCCCCCCCCCCCCCCCGAAAAAAATCCCTTCGCATTCCCCCGAAAAACTTTTACGTATCCCACCCCCCCCAAAAAAATCCTGGATATGACATTGGCGCTATAAATAGAATACGTATTTCAAGAAGCCAAAAATCAAGGCAAGAAAAGTTTTTACAGCCATCAGCCAGACATATTCGTTACGAAAAATTTTTTGAGGAGGATAGAAAGAAGGGGGGCAGCGATATTAAAGAAGGACCTTAAAACTCAAGATACGCAAAAAAAGGCAAATTATATGAAAAATATTAGAAACAGACTGAAATATAAAAAAAAAATCTTGGGAATTCAAGAAAGGGACATGGGGTCGAACCTCCTATCCCTAGATACTAGAGCATGTCATCTACTATACCTACCCTCGATATTTTGCTTTGTTTTTAGATCATATCGAATTAGAATAAAACTTTCTTATTAATCAATAATTAATCAATGTAGGTGTCTTACCATTGGAAAAATTTGAATTGGGTAATTCATCTGATGATCCTATTGGCCTTAGATAAACCATAGTTCTTCCAAGAAGGCCAGTTTTTCTTTCAGTAACCACAAGCCTTGTAAGGGCAACCCCACTTTTCTGGAGCTGACGAAGACTTGAAGATGATTTTATCTTCTTTTCTTCATCGATTTCTGCTTGTCTTTCAAGCTGAATAAGGGAAAGCTGATTGTCTATGAATTCTTCACACATTTGTATGCCTGTAATATAAATTCAATATGAAATAAATTGGATGAAGTTACAGATGAAAGTTCAAAAATCTGATCTGTTTATACTTATAAAGAACAGGTCACCAATTTAAAGCTATAATATCATGGAGCTTAAAATCTCGCACTTTTTCTGGAATTCAAAAATCTTGGATATAATAAATGGCAAAAAATCCAAAAAATTCCAAAAATAAATCCAAAAAATAAATCAAAATTTAAATATTTCTCAAGATATTTGAAGTTTTGTACCTACACAGTATTCCAACAACAGTCTAAATATACATAGACCATGAAATCACCAAGTTTGTTATTTATATTACAGGAATTCACTCATTGATCCACCATAATAGTGAATTTTACAATTTTAGGAGTTTCCATCCGATTTATATGCACACACTGTATCGTAGGTTGTGCACCTATTCGAGCGGATAACATGATGTACTTGCTATTTCGTGTCCTTCAGGATGTAGGTTCGAATCTTGGTGTCCCCAAGGCCGAAGTTCTGGCTTGAAATGGGGGGTCAAAGACGTGAGTTTGCAAGCTCATCCACCTGTGTGTGAAGGCCATGGGCCATTGGGGTTTGAGCTTCAATCTAATTTAGCCCACCTCTGCAAAAATTACAATTACAAACGCATCCTAGGCTGCAAACATACGGTTTCGTCAGAAACAAACGGCTGCATGACCTCAGATTCCCCATCTTAATTTTCGGCCAAATTATTAGTTGAAACAAGAAGAATGAATTGTCAAAGGTGACAAAACCTAAGATTTTATACAGTATAGTTGATTTTTTTTTTCTAAAAGACAACTTGTCAATTTTCATGATGTTTGATTAAAATCCCATTTCTGAGCTATAATACAAAAAAAAAAAAAATAAAATAAAAAAAAATTAAGCGACTCGAACAATTCAGAAGCTATATTCATTTTAGAAAGTTACTTTGTTTTCTTTTTCGTTAAACAAATGATGGACTTTCAACAAAGGTTAACTGAGCTTTCCTTTTACTCTTTTAACATACATATGGTAACCTTACAGATACAGCAATGCATAAAGGGGAGAAGAGGAGGAAGGGGAATGACAAATCAAACTACCCCTCTTCCCAGGAAATTAGGTCGTCTGACAGTATACTTTTTTTGCAACTTAGCCCCTCATCCAGGATGATCCTCTAATTCCTTTTGCAGAGGATAAAAGCTGTGTGTACCCATAACAGGGACATATAACATTTAAGGGATACGGATAGCAGAATACTCCCCCTTCATTGAACTTTGCCACTGTGAAAGATACGGCTGCAAACCGTCTGGCATTCAGTAAGTTTCTCCAAAAGTTAAGAATGAGAATCAACAATAACTCCTGCATAGATATTATTGTTGGCATTTTGAAGATTTCCACTATCAAAACCCTTCTAAGCTATCACTCTCTTCCTTTTCAGCCCATCTATTTATTTACTGTAAGATCTAGAAAAAATTCGTTGGCCCAAATTTTTCAACTTTTGATTAAAATCCCTATTTCTGCAAAGTCAATCCTCTCCTCTTCCTAGTACCATCTGTGCAATGGCACCAATGAAGCTTTCAATCAGTACCTATTCAACTGCAGCATTTCCATTTCACAGCAACACAAAGCTCAACTTATTCTGCAGTGTTAATTTAAGTGCCACAAGCTAACCCTTCCCTCCAAAACCCTAGTGGAACAAGTCTTCCCAAAGCGCTAGCGTGTCTCAGTGTCTTGATACAAATCAGTCTGCCCATCTAGCTAGGAGGTCACATTAGATTCTTACTAACGACTGCCTGACATCAGGGGGAAAGGAGAGAATCTTGCACAATCAGGCAGTGAGTTATTTTTTCTTTTCTTTTCGCCATACAGCTAAATATAAAATACAAGCACATGTACATGAGTTAATTCTAGGAAGTAGAGTAGACAAATCAAAAAACATTAAAACAGGGAAATTAGACATATAAAACAGGAAACGAGAAACTCTTGACTGAAAATCTGATAATTTAGGGGGTGGTAATGGCACCAAAAGTTTTAGGTCTGATACAACAAGATCAAATTTTTAAGCGAAAATATTTTTAAGCTGGTCAATGTTTCCACTTCCACGAATTTTTCTGTAGATCTACGGAATTTGCTATCTATCTATGAACAAAAACACAGTTGCAGAGCCAATGAAATACCTATGAAAAAGCCGAAATACCATATTCACTCTTTCTGAATAATATTTTCCCAAATCACCCAACAATATTAATCACCCAATAATGGGGAATAATATTTCCCTAAATTTTGCTACAAATTTTAATTTTTGGTTTGATGTCAACTCAAATTTTGATATAGTCTGATCTGCAACTTTATTTGTCTGTAGTATTGGGCATTAGTACTTTTTGATATAAGGTTTGAACAAAACTCTTACTGGAAAATAAGTTTGGGAGAACCTTACTAACCAGCAAAAGAGAAAAAAGTTTCAAGTCTGGGACAAAATTCCAGTCTTGTAACTATAAAGATTAGGACTGAAAGCCGTTGGTTTTTTTTTGCGTTTATGCACTTGGGCGATGAGATTTGTATGGCCAATTGTGGCTTAAGGAAGATTCTACTGAAACAGCATCTATAGATGTCCTACGAAAAGCTTCAGATGGTTAATGGATTATAAAAATGGGTTAATAGAAACGCTGATTGTCAATCTAGACAGCTTTTGCAGTTAAGTCACTTGTAACATATAGACCAGCCCCCTCCCCTCTATAAAATTCAGGACCAAATCCCTCATTCACATCCCCTTAGGAATCCTCAAATATAGGACCAAATCTCTCATCCATACTCTTCTAGGAACTCTTAAATTCAGGACTAAATTTCTCAGTCACACCCCCTTAGTAAATTTCAATTTGAAAAAGGTTTGAATAAAATCATTTAGAATTTAACAGTCGCTAAATTTAACAAGTCTGCATAATCCTACGCAGTTAAACTACGTGCATTTAGATAAGTGAAAGGTTACTTAACAAGTCAAGTAACCAGTTATTCTGACCCCTGAGTTTTTCAACAGTCTGCATAGTCCAACGCAATTAGACTACGTGCATTTAGATAAAAAAAAAAATGTTACTCAACAAAGTAACCAGTTATTCTGACCTATGGGTTTTTCTCAAAACCAAAAGAGAAATCCTTGCCATAAGAATAGCTTTTGGATGCGTGACTAGTCACATGATTAAATATTACCAATAGTAGTGGAGGTCAACTTCCGCAGATCACCAAGCCTGTTCGGCAAGTGCGCGCGTTGGATATATGAGTCCAACACAAGGGCAAATAGTTAGTTTTAAGGAGAGATTCGAATGCATTAGATCAATTGCTCATGTTCACCTTTTCATGCAATAAGTCATTGAAGCTGTTTTGTCAATAGTTGTATATTGTAAGTAAATAAACCTTATTGTATTTAATCATCTTTTGTCTATGTATTAGGGCAAAAGGTACAGTTCCTCTAGCTTTCAGGCACGGTCCCAAGGGAATCTATATTTATTTCAGGAGACCTCAAACAACACTGAGATGTTTCTGTCTCCCAGGTTACCGGGGATTATATACGAAGCCTTTTTATTTTATTAATAATTTAGCTCCCATATCCACATCAAGCAACTCAACGCAAACCCCCTTTAAAATAAACACTAACTAATTATTTAACCAAACCACCCCGTAACATATGGCGCGGTCGGTTAAAGAAAGTAGCAAAAGGAACTGAAAGTACCTATGCAATAAATGCCTACTAACATAGACAAGTATGATTATCTACATTTTATTTTTGATTTTTAAGTGCAGTGCAATTTTACCTAGCTTTTTGAATTTTTAGGTGCAGTGCGATTTTATTTCTATTTTGTATTTTTTTTTATAGGTATACCCCATTCAAAAAATATCAAAATCTTTAAAAATTGAAATAAAACAGTTATAAAATTAAAAATTTTTTTTTGAGATTATTTTATACCGCATACTAAAACTACAATAAATATGGACCAGGAACAAGATGAAATATTAAAAGCGCAACAAATTATTGCAACTTCGGTAGAAATCGCAAAATCATTACCAGATTATGAAGGAGATACGGACGTTGATCAATTCAACATCCATTTAGGACAATTTGTGGAAATGACAAAAATTGACCTAAAAGTATTAAAAGACATGTTACTTTTAAGATTGAAAGGACAGGCGCTAACATTCCTAAAACAAATCGAAAACTCGATAGGTGCAGAAGCAACCTCAGCAATTAACTCAATAGAATTATTGCAACAGGCCTTCCAGAAAAGATTCATTGACACAAGTTCATTGAATAAACTGAAACATGGCCTAGTTACTTTCGAACAGACCCAAAACGTTCGTGAGTACTTGCATAAGGTTAGAATCGCAACAGAAGCGCGATACGGTCCAGGAGAAGGGGAATTATATGAAAAAATCATACTAAATGCATTTAAACAGGGACTAAACCCAAAGTTATACCGCCTTTTGATAGCTAAAAATATTGATAACCTAGAACTAGCAGTTCAGGAAATAGAAAGAGCCGTAGAAATTGATTCGATTGTCCTGCAGCATCAAAAACTGTCAATAAATGCTGTAGAAAACAAAGCCCCTGTAAAGTCAAGAGATTCCTCTCCGCGATTTTTCTCACGAGAATCATCGCCCAAACCTGTTCGAAATCAAATTCGAACAACTACACCTCCAAGACAAGTACGTTTTGCCCCCAATAATCAATTAAGGGCACAAACTAACAATGAACCATTGAGGTGCTACACCTGTAGCCGATTAGGACATATCGCAAGAAATTGTTTTGCAAACAATAATAATCGACCAAACATTAGGGGAACGGGTAACCGTTTGTCCAGGGGGACAAACTATAGTGGGTACGCCCCAAGAGGTGATCGAGGAAACACCTTTGTAACAGGAGGTAATTACCCCACTCAAAGTCGAAGTTTTCAACGCAATGCATATCAATATCGAGGAGGGTATCGTGGAAGAACAAATCAACCCAGTAATAGTTGGAACAGAAATACAAGAGAAAATTACATCAGCCGACGGCAACCATATAATAGCTCCATCTCAAGTAATAACCAAGGAACCCAAAACAGAACAAATGAAAATTCTACATCTAACATCTGGGAATCCCAGGGAAACGATATAAGCCCCCAAAATTCGTAGGACCAAAATTTGGTGGCAAGATAATTTATAGGTCCCCTCCAGTAATAATACCATTTTTAAGTGCAAATAATAATAATATGTTACCAGTATTCGAGAATTTTAACGCAGGGAATATTTATTTCTCAGCCCTTATAGATTCAGGAGCAACAGTAAATGTGATAAATTCATCAGTATTTAATAAATTACCAAACTATATTAAACGACGAATGAGCAATATCTGTCCTAATTTATCAAGTGTAACCGGACACGACCTGGATGTGAAAGGCACTGTGCATCTAGCCTTGCGCAAGGATAACAGAAATTTCTATACTCGATTTATAGTTTGTAAGAATTTTCCATACGAAGCGATAATAGGCGCAAATTTTTTAAAATCAAATAAAATATTATTAGATGTAGCAAATTCAAAGTTTATCTACCCAACGGATACCATATCAATGATAAATAACATACAAGCAAACAAAGTAAGGGAAAATATAGGTAACATGAAAGAGTATAGAAACAAACAAATTCAAGAAATTTGTTATTTATGGAAAAAACTTGAAAAAATAGAAACTCCAGAAAAAAAACCAGCGGAGAATCTTCTAAATTCAATAAAAGAAGAAAATCACGAAAAATATTATGGATTTGTAGTGCGTAAAACAAAAATTCCCCCTAAATCAATGCAGAGGGTCCAAATATCACAAATGTTAGAACCAGTTAATGATAAAAATGAAATTTGGGTAGCATCACCGTCGGAAAATCTCCCGAAATATGTAGTTTGTGAAGAACAAATTATAAATTACGAAAAGGGAGAAGGTTACATTTGGGTAACGAACACCCACGAAAACGACCTAATTACCCTGAGTAAAGGTACATGTTTAGTAGAGATACAAGTAGTATCGGAATCCGACATTAATAATTGGAAAAATTTGGAAAAAAACTACGTGAATAATATTAATGTTTACGTTGACAGAGAATATCCACTGACGCGATCTCAATTCCTTGAGAAATTTGAACTAAGTCACATAACCGACGTGTCATTAAAACAAAAATTATGCGACTTATTATGGGAATATAAAGATGTCTTTTCGACATCTGAAGATGACATAGGACTTATCCCATTTTATGAACACGCAATACAAACCACGGGGCCGCCAGTTGCAAAACAACCATACAGAATTCCTTATAAACATAAGGAATGGCTAATAAACAAAATAAATGAACTTGAAAAAAATCAAATCATAAGGCCAAGCATAAGCCCATACTCTGCCCCCGTTATTTTAGTCCCGAAAAAGAATAATGACCTTAGATTAGTGGTAGATTATAGAGCCTTAAATAAACAAGTAGTAAGTGACAAATTTCCCCTACCTAGAATAGACGAAATTCTAGATTCAATTTCAAATAAAAATAAAATATTTACTTCCCTAGATTTGACACAAGGGTATCATCAAGTAAAAATAGCTGAGGGCGATGTTTTTAAAACAGCTTTTTCAACAACAGAATGTGGTTCTTATGAATACATAAGAGTACCATTTGGACTAAAAACTAGTTCGAGTGCATTGTGTAGACCCCTCCTTCATTTACTAAGAGGCCTAAATAACATAATTCATTTTGTTGATGACGTCATAGCTATGGACAAAGACGCGGAGGACCATTTAAAGACACTAGCAAAAGTGTTTGGGAAATTTAGAGAAGGCAATTTAAAATGTAGACCAGAAAAGGTAAATCTTTTTCAAACAAAACTAAAATTTTTAGGAGTAGTTGTAACGCAAGGACAAATTTCCCCAGACCCTGAAAAAATAAAATCCGTTAAAAATATAAAGCCC
>NC_088879.1:30736040-30777281 GCF_032884065.1 Artemia franciscana | reverse complement strand
TCATTCACATCCCCTTAGGAATCCTCAAATATAGGACCAAATCTCTCATCCATACTCTTCTAGGAACTCTTAAATTCAGGACTAAATTTCTCAGTCACACCCCCTTAGTAAATTTCAATTTGAAAAAGGTTTGAATAAAATCATTTAGAATTTAACAGTCGCTAAATTTAACAAGTCTGCATAATCCTACGCAGTTAAACTACGTGCATTTAGATAAGTGAAAGGTTACTTAACAAGTCAAGTAACCAGTTATTCTGACCCCTGAGTTTTTCAACAGTCTGCATAGTCCAACGCAATTAGACTACGTGCATTTAGATAAAAAAAAAATGTTACTCAACAAAGTAACCAGTTATTCTGACCTATGGGTTTTTCTCAAAACCAAAAGAGAAATCCTTGCCATAAGAATAGCTTTTGGATGCGTGACTAGTCACATGATTAAATATTACCAATAGTAGTGGAGGTCAACTTCCGCAGATCACCAAGCCTGTTCGGCAAGTGCGCGCGTTGGATATATGAGTCCAACACAAGGGCAAATAGTTAGTTTTATGGAGAGATTCGAATGCATTAGATCAATTGCTCATGTTCACCTTTTCATGCAATAAGTCATTGAAGCTGTTTTGTCAATAGTTGTATATTGTAAGTAAATAAACCTTATTGTATTTAATCATCTTTTGTCTATGTATTAGGGCATCAGGTACAGTTCCTCTAGCTTTCAGGCACGGTCCCAAGGGAATCTATATTTATTTCAGGAGACCTCAAACAACACTGAGATGTTTCTGTCTCCCAGGTTACCGGGGATTATATACGAAGCCTTTTTATTTTATTAATAATTTAGCTCCCATATCCACATCAAGCAACTCAACGCAAACCCCCTTTAAAATAAACACTAACTAATTATTTAACCAAACCACCCCGTAACACACTGATTTAACCATTTCTACAGAAAAACTTGCAAGTGGTGAGTTATACTAAATAGGCTAATGTACCAGGTGGTAATCCATGATTTATTAGCCACATACAGCTCTTTAGTCGTTAAAGTGCGGCTCTTGTGGCACTCTTTGTCAATCTGGTGATGCATGGTCTATAATCAGAACAGGGAAAAAAGAGAAAAAAGAACACGTTAAAACTTCTCTTCACTATCAATATGAAAGCAGAGACATCACTATGAGTTTTAGGTCACCCTTATCCATTCTGTATTTTTTTTTTCCTAGAATCCTTTTTGCTTCTTTTGTGAATAACCTAGCTAAATCAAAGGTAGTTCTCATGCACTCTGCCTGAAGTAATTACAGCCCGTCCTAAGCCTGGATAAAAGCAGAGGATTAGGTGGTGGTCAAGCAGCCTGTCTCTGCAAAAAATTATTCTATAGAAACACCCAAAGAGAGCCAAAGTTTTACCTTTTGTGATGATTACCCAACCAAATACCAACCATGGAGGATTCCTGGATTACCCAATGTTGACAGCCTTGGGTCACCCCCAGACACAATTTTTGAAAGCAAACTGTCCCATTGAACTTGGCTTCTAGAATGTCAGAACCATGGTCCAACTATCAAAAACAGAACATGCTACAAAAGAAATGCATAATTATGGCCCGTATATACTAGTGGCCTCTGGGGTCTGTTATCTTGCAAGGTGGCCTTTAAAAAAAGAAAAGTAGAGGGTGTGGCCATAATGTTCTCCAAAACAGGCTCATATGCATTGACAAATCGAGTCCTATTAACAAAAGAACCATCTCAGCACAATTTGCAGGTAACAACAAAAAGCTAACCCCAATGGCAGGAAAAAAAGAAAAGAAAAGGCAGGAGAAGAACATCCAAAGAGAACCAAGGTTTTTTTTTGTTTTGTGATGATTACTCAATCTGATACCAACCATGAAGGATCCCAGGATTGTCCAACACTGACAACCTTGGAATGCCCCCAGACAAAAGTTTTCAAAGCAAAATGTCCCACCAAACTTGATTTCTTGAATGTCAGAACTATCAAAAACAGAACAGGCTATGAAAGAAATACATAATTATGGCCTGGATATAATAGCACTCTCTGAAGTCTGTTAGACTAGAGCAGGCAAACAAAACCAAGATATTGGGTACAGTATCCTGCACAGAGGCTTTGAGAAAAAGAAAAGTAGAGAGTGTGGCCATAATGCTCTCCTAAACAGCCTCAAATGCTTTGACAAATTGAGTCCTATTAACGAAAGAATAATCTCAGTGTGGTTTACAGGTAACAATGCAAAGCCGACTGTAGTGGCCTGCCATGAATAGCCAAATCAAGCACCTTTTGACCAACAGAATATTGGAAGTCCAGTCTGCCTGACATGAGAGCTTTCAGAGGTGACGATGTGCAATCTGACCATGCTCTATGATAGCAAGGATAGCATCAAAGCTAAAGGCCACTCAGAAGACCAAGTCCAATGTAAACCCAACCTTTAATTCCTTGGAGCTTTCCACTGTGGAATTACAAAATGAGTTTGTTGTTACACTATCTAACAAATATGAGGCCCTCCCCTTTGATGCTGAAACTGATGCTTGCATGGACTCAACCTGGAATACCATCAAGTAGGTTTACAATCAGACAGCTGCTGCTATGCTTGGGTATGCCAAGAGACCCAAAGATCAATGGCTATCAGAGAGAACCTGGAAACTCAGTGGTGAGCATTATAACTTAAAACAGCAGCTCCTAAAAGGTGGTAAAACAGAAAAACAGTTCTGAAGAACCAGATGTACAGAGACCTGGATAAACAAGTCAAAAGGAGAACAAGCGGGGGGGGTTGAACACAACCTTTTGGATAGAAAAGCTGTCATGGGGGAGGAAGCAGCAAAACATGCTGGCTCCAGAGCCATATTCGAGATTGCCAACAAAATTGCAGGGAAATGCCAAAACATAAACAGACAAGATAAAGATGCAAAAGGCAAAAATGTCTCAGACCCATCAGAAATATTTATAGTGTGTGCCTTGCATTTGAGAAGATTCTGAACAGACCATGCCCTTTGGATCCACCAGATAATCCTGCAACCCCCTTTTTGAACCTCAAAACCAGCATCAAAGAACCATGTCATATAGAGGTTCAACATGCAGCTCACAAGCTGAATAATGGCAGAGCAGCTGGAACTGACAGAACTTTTCAAGAAAAGAGACATGTCAAAATGTGACAACTGGGGGGGGGGGGGCATCAGTCTCCTATCTATTTTGGGTAAACTCTTCTCATAGATTATTCTACAGAGCATCCAGACAGTTCTCAATAAATATATACAGGACAAACAACATGGTTCCCAGCTGCCCCATTCTTGTGTGGATCTTATCTACAGACTACAGTGGATGATTTAGGAGTGCAATTAGGAGTGCGAAAAAATGTACCTGATTTCCTGTGACTCCTTTGACCAGGATTTGCTGTGGAAATTCCTGTGATGCTATGGAGTTCCTGACAAAAAAAAGTGGCCCTATTTTTTGCATTATATAAAAACACAGAATGATGTGTTCAGACTCAAAAGGGAATACCAGATATTTGTACATCATGTCTGGTGTAAAACAAAACTGTGTTCTTTCTCTATTCCTCTTTGTCCTTGCTGTTGACTACACATTTTGTGGTTGTACAGGGTTTGGCATCAAAACTTGAAAAGCCAAACAGCTAGCCAACCTGGATTTTGCTGAAGATATTGTCTTGGTGGAAAATAACAAGAACAAACTCCTTGACCACTTCAATACTTTCTATGAAAATGCCTGCCAACTTGGCCTCAAGGTTAACACAGAGAAGACAAAGAGCATGCCAACATCTGATTCCCCCTGAACATAATGTATGGAGGTTCAACTGTTGAATAGGTTGTAGAGTTCAGGTTCCTTGGCAAAACAGTGGAAAATTCAGGGTCAAAAGAGCAGAAAGTGCAGCTGAGGATAGGGCAAGCCAGTGGACCTTTAAACTGACTAAAACTAGTATGGTAATACAAAAAGTATTCTATAAAAATAAAAATGAGGCTATTTAATAGGAATGTCCTTTCTGCACTTCTTTACAGCAGCAAGTGCTGGAATTTAAATCAGGAACAAGAGAGATAGTTTCTTGCCTTCTATAACAACTGCATCTAGAGTATTCTGCAAAGATGAGAATACCTTGGGCACAAGATATTAAAACAACAATACAAGATAGATCTTGGACTGGCAACATTGGGGGAATCTGCAGAAGAGGTCAGCCAAAGAACACCTTGAATTACACTTATCAATGGGACCTATGTAACATTCACATGACAATCCAACCCCAATGGGAAGATGTGTTGCTCATTGTGCACATGTGGGATGATTGGCAGCTCTTTGTGGATGCCCTGGCAGCACAGGAGGATCTAGAGTCTAAGGTGGGGTCTAGCTATTTAAGGTACTGAGAATTCCTTTCTGGACTATGACAATTTTTCCTTATCTTTTTGGACAATTTGATAATGATCAATTCACAAATGAAGTCAGCTGTTTAGCACATGTTGCAATGGGCCCCAGAAATGGTCTCAATATCAAAGGCCAAGCCCACTCAGAGGCTAATAAGATATTCTTGCCATGTGTATATTTCAGTTCATTTTGTGCTTTTGAAGAAAACAATAAGACTTTCTAGACTTTATTACATCTATACATTTTTCCAAGGTAAAGCCTAGTAGAGTGTAGCCCTCAGTATTACTGTTGCCCCCCTAAACTCTTAAAACTGGTGGTAGTGGGACTTGTAATCCATCTTCTGTATGTTGGTGAGAACCTGACCCTGCCCTACTCCACCCTCCAGCACTGGTGGCAGCAATTCAAACATGGATTTCTGAAGTTACAGTCTAACCTAGCATATATAAATTTCACAAATACCCACAAAATTGAAAACCACTGTAACTGATTTAAAATTTCAAGGATCCAGTCTAAATCTAGAAATGACTCATTAAGATCATTACAGTACTGTAATGAGGCAAGATGATTACAGGCATAACCTATAGAGATCTGCTGACCAAGGTATCAGAGATAGTAGCTGCAATTAAAAGGAGTGCTGAATTTGTTGCTGCTGTCTGCTGTGTAGAAAATGAGAGAAAAAAGCTCAAAGATAAAAATAAAGACATGGACTTGAATTGCCAGGTATAGTGGTCCTACTAGTGCAGCAAGGCATTTTCTTTGCCATTAATCAAACATTCTGGATTGCTTAATATTTGGGGTTAAGTTTATAATGAGTAGAATTGTGTATAGTATTTGGAGGTTTGTTTTACAAAGCCAAGTGAGCTGCTGAAAGCAGACATAAATGATCTTTATATATTTTTATCTCACCAGGTCTCAGTCTGATTAGGCTTGAACAAACAAATTTTCTGATTTTTTTTTTTTTTTTTTTTTAGTCAATCACTTTTTTGTTAGCTTTCACTGAAAATTTCTAATGATTTTGATTTTCCTGGGCTTAAAAGGGTAATGCCCCTCATCTAGAGTTACCTGATTTGGCTTTCCCTAAAACAAAAGCAACTTCAAAATCATCTGATGTGCTCTTTGAGCTTTAACAAACACCAATTGAGACTGGAGCTGCTGGCAAACCCAAAACACACTAGCAACTTCATCTTGAAAAGCAATATTGAAGACATAGCTGAAGTCCCTAAGCCAAGGGATCATTAATTAATAGTCTAGTTTACCAATTTGGTAATCTTGGATTAGGGTAATATCTTAGTACTTGGACAGTGCCTAATTTTTAGACAACTATTTTGTAAAAAAAAAAAATTCAAATTTATCATTATTTGGGAGTAAACACATTTCTACATTTAAACCTGAGACAAATGTTACCTCAACAACCTTGCATATTCAGATAGTTGTTTTCAGTCACATTTCTCAAGTCATACATATGCTATTTTTTATTTATTTATAAAACTTCTAAATAGAAGTTAGGCCTATATAGGAAAAGTGGTTGTAACACTTTGATCACCTAGATGAACTAAGCACTGCATTACAATATCAGAACAATCAGTCACTTTCACAGTTATTAAGACCATCTTTAATAGTATTTGTGGGCAAATCTAGCTCCTCTTGTACAGATTCTGATTTAGCAAACTGTGCCTGTTCTGAACCACTGTTTTTGGGACAGATTGTTCCCTGATTTCAGGTTTCATAAGCATGAGGTTGTGCAAAACATATACTAGCCTACCTTTGCAGCCATCTTTGTTTCAAGTCTGTTTTGTTTTGCAATGTAAATTTTTATATACAAACTGAAACACTGCTTAGTTGCAGCAGAACTACAAGGGGGGTTAGAAAAACTGAAACTCTGCTTAGTTGCAGCTGAACTACAAGGGGGGTTAGAATCAAAATAAATTGGCCTAAAAATTAGACTATTTCACTGCTGAATTTGTAAGAAAATTGGGTGATTGTTTGGTTTTATCACAAGCTGTCTAAACTGGAAACAATGCTGCAAAGCAGAATAGTCTTCATATAATAATACATAGAAATACCAATTGTAGAAGCACATCCATTTCTGGTTGACCCTCCTCCTCCATGGGGCAAACTAAAAATGTGTAAAGTGGACAGGGTTTCAAAGCTGAGGGAAAAGTTGGGGTAGCAAAATATGAATGAAATTATATTTTATATACTAATTCTGGTTATCACTGGCAATTTCTGTATAGTAGGAAGTCAAAAGATAAATAAAAAACGTATGCATCCATTATGTAAATATCTGAAATTGTTCACTTTCATGTTTAAACTAGTCAACTGTCTGAACAAAACAAATGTCCAATTTTGCTTATAATAACATTATGTATAGAGCAAAGGGAATTGATCTATGAGCCCCACAGGCAGCAGGGCAAGGTCTGTGTTCTGATTGGTTGAATTGTTGGTTCATGTTTATGACCTACTTTATGGTGATAAGTTAAGCCTTATTTGTTATCTTCATGATATTTTATCATTGCAAACCTATTTTCACCAGAAATTGAGGGCAGTCAAGGGAAGAATCTGTGGTGTTAAAAGTTCAAAGGCAAGATATTTTAGATTTTTGAATTTTTTTTTTCTAGTTACTGTAGCCTATATGGCTAGATTCTGATGATTGCATATTGTTTTTATGTCATTATTCATTCATATTGTACACCCTCAACATTTACCTTGGCTTCAAAACCCTGCCCACTTTATGCACTTTTAGTTTTGTTGGAGGGGATTTTAGAAAGCTAAAAAATGGATGCACTTCTGTAATAATGACAAAGAAACAATATACAATCATCAGAAACCTGCTATATTTAGTAATGTGCATTTTTAGATAGCTTGTGATGAAACTAACAATTACAGAAAATTGTTTGATAAGAATTCAATTGGCTTGAATACTTTGGTAAATGATAAATTTCTGAACAGTGATAGCCAATAGTGGAGCCTAATCTTGGATACATGATTACAGTTTGAGCTTCAACATAAAAAATGCTGGTTAATGTTGGATACAGGATCTTAAAGTTGAAACCAAAGTACCCAAATTGCAGACAGATTCAATCTAAGAGACATGTAGGCTAGTGTAGCAGAAAAATTTTAACTAAACAGACTAGGCAGCAGGTGCAAATTTAGTCTAAATATAAATGTTGAAATAAAGAAATTTCAAAAATTGTAGCCTAGCCAGCCAATGATAACTAACCAAGTCCTACTATCAATCAACAACAACTATCTGAACCTGTTTACATCACGTCAAAGATTGGAAACATTTGTCCATTTTTAGGAAACATATATTTTAATCAAATCACCGGTCTAAAATTAGGTACTGTCTGATCACTTGGGATCTTATCTGAGGATCGTACAATGTTTTCGTTGATTCAAATTCTTAAAACTACTGACGTTGCCATTTGCAGTGTTGCCAGATATAGCATAACTATGCGCAACCTAGCATAATTAGGAACCAAAAGCATCCAAGCATAATCCTCCTTAAGATAGCATAATTGTAGCATAATCTAAGACGAAGTAGAGCAACTCATAACGCCACTTAAATAAAACGAACACCAAAGATCGGTTATTGAATTTTCGGGCCAGAGTAAAGTAACATTTTCGGCACAGTGACATTCTACGAACCATCTGGTATTTTTTTTGATCCTGTGGTCTATTGTGTGTGGCAAAGAAAAGTGCACGCAATATATTTGAATTTAAAGACATGTGGTGATTGGTTGGATTGGTGAATATGATTGTTTCATGAAATTTTGAGATCTAGAGTGGTTTCATGTTGTTGTTGCTGATGGTGAGTGGTGAGAGAATTTTGCTCTGCAATTAGGCATAGCCCTTTCAATCATAGGCAATGGTTCAAGAACTGATTGATAGCTACTAGACACCAAACTATTGCCAAAAGATTTTGTGAAAAGCTTATACTAATCAGATATTTTTGTCTAATCTACCAAAATCTATCACTGGTGGCTAGTTACAGTTGGGGATTCTAGTTTTTGGTAGACACTTCATGAATTGCAAGTCTTTCTCCTAAGAAATAGGCTAGCTTAAAGGGATCCTCAGTGCCACTTGGGAAATATCCCTGTTTTGGCAATCTCTGGATGGCTGTCAGCCAGCTCTTCAAACTTGTGTTACTCTGAATGAATGGATATCTGAAATTTATTGACCAAAATTATGAACTTTACTGACAAAAGGGATTTCTCAGATCTGGCAGAACTTGCCAAGAGGGTGCTCTCCCTATCACATTCAAACACAGACTCAGGAAGAATTTTTTCTTGGATCAGTGATGTCAAGACATAAAAGTGGAATAGGTTGAAGAAAGAAAATATTGAAGCCATGCTGGTCACAAAACCTCAACTAAAAAAAAATACAGTTTGCTACAAATATGTCCCTACAGACAATCAAATCAAGCTCCACAATTCCAACAACCTATACATAGCCACCCCACCCCCTGGTCAAGAAGTCAAATCCAAAAGTGAAGATGAAGAGATCATTGAATATGAACTGCATTTTTCTTTCTTTTTTAATGTATCTGAAGTAAAATTTTGATGATGATGTGAAGACACTATGTTTTTCAAATGCTGTCAACTGCTTTGAGAAGAAAGACAACTTGCAAAAAAAAGAAAATTGTGAACCAAGATCCTTCCCCTGGACATAAAAAAAAGCCTTTTTACTTATTTTCTCTGCTATTTTGCCTTTTTCTTTGCCTCCTTTGTTTATACCTGCTTTTGTTCCCTTAACGTGTTCAAAATAAATTATTATGCTATTATCATCATATTATATTCTATTCTGAACCTTTATTAAGTTAAGACAGAATTTGACTTGTCTTAACTGATCAACTATTTCTGAAACCTGGGAAAATATAGAAGCATAGCATAAATCTGTCCAATTAGCATAATTTTAAGCTCAAAGAAGCATAATCCTCTCCATCCAATGTGGCAACACTGGCCATTTGTCAGAATTTGTACAACACCCACTACACCAAAATTTCTTACAAAAATCCAAAAATAAACAAAAAAAGGAACATGAATGAGATGACAATTTTCCCAATCTGTCTGGAGAGTAATAAGAAGCCACAGTTGGGGTTAGATGAACTCTTTTTTTTGTGGATTTTTTGAGATGGTAAAATTTAAAAGTGGAGCAACCTTTAGAATAAAATAATGTATACATTTTTGGAGTAATAAGTCTTTTAAGTTTGCAAAATTCCAAGCTTCTTTCAATCTTCACAGGTGAACCTATTGGTGGGGTTTGAATCTATAGGCTTATAAGTGTAAGTGTGAGTGAAAATATCCATAACTTTTTATCAAGGATTACAAACTTATTCCCTTTATCAGCCCTGGTAATAATGATGTTTGTGGCTTTAGCTGAATTTTTGAGAATTTACGTTTTCTGTTTTCTCAAGCTTGAGGAATACATAGTAAAGTCAAGAACATCCTTAACCACCTCTCCTTGAAGGAAATCTGGATTTTTCACAGCACCTTGTGAACCATATATACCCACCTTCACAATGGAGACTATTTATGAGAAATTTAAATGTGTTTGAGGCAAGCAAAATTTTGATCTCTTTGACAAGAAATGGGCTTCTTCCAGCGTAAGAACTTTAGAAGATAGGCTCTCAAAGGTCAGACCAGGATAGAGTCTAGGATAAAAAAATCAGTAATTTTGAAATTTTTTGAATTGTAATTTTACAAATTTTCTGATGAGCAAGCCTTAGCCATACAAAAGACATAAGTTAAACAAAAAAAAAATCTGCCTTTTCTTATGGCTGTTTTTATGAATGCAGAACTAAATGGCCATTGTGGGAGAGGTTATCAGAATACAGGTCCTCATACAACAAAGCCATAGGGCTAGGCCAAAGGTCTGAGACTTTTGATTCCGCCTTGGCTCCACATGTCTACAACACCCCACAGCATTTCATTTTGTTTGAAAATACCTCCAATATTGCCCCTATTAAAGATCTCATGCAAGTTTTCAGGGAGGCAGCTGAAATGAAAAAGTGCATTCACCTAAAGGTTGCCCTGAATAGAGATACTGGAGACACTTTTCTTTGCCCCATTTATAATAAACGGATTAACTCCGATCGTTTTTTAATGTATCTGCAAAATTATATTTCACAATCTAATACAATCTCTGATAATACCCTGTAGCCTTTAGGAATGCCTTACGTAAAATGAAATTATGAAATACCATTCAGTATTGTAATTTTTAGTCAGTTACCCTATCATAGTTGCTTCAAAAGGGTCCTTACTTCAGTTTCAGTGTCTATTTTGAGGTTTGGGGTTTGTTTTGCCCTTTGGACTTTTATCTACATATTTTTTTTTCATTCTGCACAAAGGACAGTGGAGCAAAGGTCTCAAACAAACTGCTTGCATAATACTTTCTACTTCTTTTTTTCACTGGCTGTTATTGTCCTCGTTTTTCTTCTTTGCGATTTTTTGTTCTGTCATGACTAGCCAGTGTGATCTCAGAAATTATATACTTTCTATTTTCTATTCTATATCTATTTTTGACCTGGTACAATTTCTACCTGCTATAATTTCTATTTTCGACATATATTCGAGATCTGTTCTCAATTTTATTCTGCACAAAGGACGACTGAGGGGAGGTCACGACCAAAATATTTGCATGGTTCTTTTTTTAAAGGATGTAATTCTTTTCATTGTTGTAATGTTTCCTCGTTTTAATCCTCACTCCCCTTCAAATGTTGCTAAGATTTGAGATTCCTCGACATAGATCTCCAGTCCCAAGATTTTGATACTTATTTCCATTCTCTAAACGAGTTCATAACTAGATGAATGGAGAAAACTTCACTTGGCCTGAAATTTTAATTTTTGATCCGTGACAGTTTTATTTCTTTCTTTCTTATGCTGCTTCACAGGCTAAAAAAAGGTAAAGGATGCAGTGCTAGATCCTTAAGGTCCGGACCGGCGGTGCTGATCTCAGTCTTCAGCCAGGAAGTACAATGGGGGGACGAGAGCCAGCCATCCTGTGCTTTTGCACACCCTTCCAGGTACCCGTTTAAAGCTGGGTCGAATCTGGCTGAGCTTACAGAGTCATGCAACTGAAACTGGCCCAAACCAAATAATTAGGCACACTAGGATTAGAGCCCCCGCCCTTTCTGGCAAAGAATTCAAAATCCGGCTCACCATTCCACTCGGCTAGGATGGCTTTGCAGGCTAGGAGATAACTTTTATATTTCTTAGTGGAAAATCTATGGAAGTTTTGAAACTTCATCAGAACTTTTCATCAAGAATCTTAAGAGATAAATTATCCCGAGTATATTCGAGAATGTAAATATAAAAAAGTAAGATATTTCAAAAGAATCCTGCTTTAGTTAAATCGAATGGTTGACTAGCTTAATGAAATATTAAAGGAAATTGCACAAAAGGTGCCCTTTATATTTGTTTGCGTTTCTGAATTTGGAACACAAACATTTCACACAAAATCAAGTGTTCAGGTCTTCCCTAAAAAATATCAAATTTTACTCATTAAGGCTAAGAATTAAGTCCTTTGTTAAGAAAAAAACAACAGGTAAAGCAATAGGGAATTTCCAAGAAAGTGGAATTTTTCAAGCCTTTAATGAATATTTCTGCTTTATATCCAAGAGCTGTTGTCAGTAAAACACTTGCATAAATAAAATGAGACTTAAAATAAAATACGATCTTAAGAACTGAAATGGTAAGTTAAAATTAAAATTTGGCTCTGTTGTTGGACAAACACATTAGGGGGGGGGAGAATTTGTCAAAATAGCAAAAATAGATATGGTTTTGTAAAAATAACAAAATTGAAAAACAAATCTCTTAATCTCCTGCCCTTTATTTAAGTAATGACTGTCCAGGCAAACTTTTTTTTTTAATATCATGAAAGTAATAAGGGAGCCAGTTAAAAAAGAAGTTCTGGTTTTAGCTTAAACAAGATTTCTTGAAATTTCTGAAAGTTTCATTTACGTACCTCAATGGTTGTTTTTTAGATATTTTTATGTTCCATGGTTCCTGTTTTCCTTTGTTTCTATATTTTGTTTCTGTAGCTACCCCAGTGTTCAGTTATTGCTATGTTCCTTCCCAAATTCATTCTAATATTCTTATTTTTCCGTTTTGTCCCTGTGTTTGAAGTTTTTATTTGTCTTTTTCTAATTTCAGTAGGTTTTCACAGTAGAATGAGGTCTAACCAACTGTTAGTTATTTTTGGCAAGGAAAGTATAGTTGATAGTCCAATCATGTTTTTTGATAATGCTAAATTTAACTTTAAAAAGCACTAGAACCTTTCATTTTCTAAGGCCTAATTCCATTTTCTAATAGAATTAGGCCTCTCAGGAGTTTCGACTTGGTGGGAAAAATTTCGATACAACTTGGTGGGAAAAATTAGAAACAAGACCCAGAGGTCACACGCTTCATTAATAAATGCCCCCCAGCTAGGATGCACATGATTAAAGAAGGTTTGCCTCTAGTGCAAAGCGTCTTTAGTAATTAGAAGTTCCGATACGATCTAGTGGAAAAAATTAGAAACAAGACCCAGAGGCCACACGCTTCCTTGATAAATGCCCCCAGCCAGAATGCACATGGTTAAAGAAGGTTTGTCTCGAGTGAAAATTGTATGCATTTTTTGTTTATAGTAATTTTTTATTTGCCCTGTCAGAGCTATGGTTTTATAAAACTTAAAATCAGGCATTTTTGACAGTTAGGACTATCATGCTTAGTTAAATTGAGTCGTATTTTTTACTTCTTGGCTTTCTCTTTATAGATCTTTACCATGTTACATCCCCTCTAAGATTCACATCTTGGTAAACAAACGTTAATACTGAGAAAACTCAAGAATATACTAAAAGATAAGGTTTTCCAAAGCTTATAGAAAGTAAGTGTTTTTTGGGAGAGAAATGAGGATGTAGAAACATCACAAGATTTTGCCAGGGAAAAGACTCTGAATCCATTCTAAAAAGTTGAATTCCCCTAACTCGGGTGCTTTTCAAAATGGTAATAACCTATCATCCAGAAGTTCCGAAAAACTATACCGATTAGGGCATAATTGAACCAATTTTGACAATTTAAGTAGCACAATTTGTAGGCTTATGGTTATTAGCAATAGTGTACAAATAAAACAGCTTTTTTAAAATTCTGCAAGGGACAAAAGCCAAAATTTTACTTGGGGATTTAGCTAGTTACGTCCGAAGTTTTCTCCCGACGGCTGACTTTTTTTTAAGGAGTAGGGGGTTGCAAAAGATCAGCACAAATAGTTTAAGTACACAAAAAAGTATAAGAAATTATGGGACAGTCGACAAATTTGGGGGACAGGTTGGTATTAAAGTGCTCTGATTGATATATGCCTGAAAGCTATAAAATGATAACCGTAATAAGAATGTTTAAGATTTTAGCAATAATTCTTGATGACTGACAACAGGCAATGGCTAGCTTGGACTCTTTTTCGGTAGCTGTCCAATTCTTCTTTTCTTTTGTCAATAAATGGTAACAAGTTTTTCTTATTCTGAACGTGCATCAAGAATTGCTGAAGTTGATTTGTTGATTCAATTCAGAATTGCTGAATTGAGGAAGAAGAAGAGGCAGTGAGTTTAACTGAGAAAACAAACTTGCCCTACTAAATACAGCCCACATTCAGCAATAAACATGGATACCCCTGTTTTGTAAAAACTAAAGAGACATTAGAGTGACAACCGTGAAACTTACATATATTTTGAGTTTCGGGGCTAGTAGGTTAATGGTATTTTTCTTTTCTATATCATGTTTGGACTGCAATCTGAGTAGCATTGCTTGAATCCCGCGTAGGAGGTCAGATTTTAGGAAGAAAGCTCAATAAAGCTTGAGACATTGGGAGGGAGAGATTTTTGGGGAAAGTTGTGTTCATATACATATTTTAAACAGTTTTCTTTTGATTGGCTATCTCAGACTTCTCAGTCACTGGCATTTAGCTTTTTTGGTCAAATCGTTGTTTTTTGGCCAAAACTGTCACTTTATGTGGCGCTATCTTGCGTGACTTACAGCAAGCTTAAATCCTTTATTTTATCTCTAATAAGTACTCTGGAGATAACCTACGACTTTAGTTTCGATTCGATCGTCCCAGGAAAAAAGAAAAAAAGAAGACACTACAGTTGCGCTACAGATTGTAAAATGAAAATCTGTAAAAAAGAAAGATCGACTGGCTATCTCCGAACTTGCACTTTCATTTATTCTGACTTCAGTCGGGCAAAGACAGATGTCTGGCGGCTCAAAATGATAGAAATGGCACTAAGATGTAGTGTTACCTATTTTGTTGCTATAAAGAGCGCTATATATTTCTTCTGCTGAAACAAGCCCTCACCCAATGTTCCACGACCACTGGTTCGATAGGATCACTTTTTGAGAAACTAAGAAGACACATCAGTGCTGTCAGTTCAAAAATATGCTGGACCTCGATTTTCAAGGTTGAGGAATACAAACCTTCAGTTAACAATTATTGAAAATGGAAATTTTGACTTTAGATCACGTTCGAGGGGTTTCAGGCTCTTTTTCAAAATCCTCGGTTTATTACAGGATTACAAGAATCCTTAGAATTAAAATTTATTGTACTTTTTTTTAAATTGAATGAAGGCTGATGTTTGCAGATTATTGTCGACTGTAAAATATTTTTTCAAGAAAATGTTTTTTTTCGGCTACAATGGACAGGCGTTCACTGTTTACTAGAGCTACGGCTGCAATCACAATGATAAGTTTCTCATCGAAACTGCCTGGGCCACTTTCCTATGTGACTCGACAAAATCAAAGCCTGAGATTATGTGGTCGGCTTCACTTTCTAAATAAGTAATTTCGATGACAAAGCTGATATTACACTGAATTTATTTTTAATATGCTACTAAATATGACTTCAAGATTGTATTAGAAGACTCTGTTTTCATAAAAAGGAAATTTACATCAAGTACAAATAACGATAGACATGAAAATTAAACACTCCCTAAATCAATAGAAAAACCATGAATAATGACAAAACTGATGACGCTACTGCTACTCCAGTGTTCTTTGGTCGGACTGTATAGACTCCACTCCCGCCAGCTCCCCCTTCTGATCCTTTTCCGCTACCAGTATTGCATCTGTCTGTGCGACATGACTGGAAAAACGTGTTGATATCTGGTCCAGGTTTCTCCCCATTTTCATATTCGTACTGTGTACAACCTCTGTACATCGACACCAGATCACCTAGAATGAATCAAACTAAAGTTTGACGGAGTCATTGACCATCTAAAATCCTAACAGATACTATAAAGTAAGATAATTAAATAAACAGAGAGTAATTTTTTCAACTTAATGCAAGAGCAACATTAAAACTTCAAATGAACGAAACTTACTCTATTTATGAGGGGGCTGCCCTTTCCTGAGCCCAAAGCTCTTTGTGCTAAAGTTTTACTATACTTAAAAAAAAAATTCTTATTCCAATTTAACAGCTTTTGTTAGCTCTCATTCTTGAAGAATTGACACAAGAGTTCAAACTTTATTATAAATAGCAGGGGGCTCTGGTAGGAGAATCTCCCCTCATACATGGAATAATTTCTGTTCGTTCTATTGTTGCTTTCAGTTGAAAAACCTTTTTTCGTAATTTATGATCTTTTTCAAATTATACCCAGACCTAACCAAGATATGGTTTGGGCAAGTGTCCCCATAAACTTTACTCCTTGTTCTTATATTGTATGTATGATTAATTTTCCTGCATAAAGCTTTCTACAAAAGGAGCTACCACCCCGAAACACTCGTGTTCAGGTTTAATTGAAATGAATATAAAGATCAGAGATCAATCCCTACTTTTATATCCTCCCCGAAACCATTTTGTATATTATCTTTTTAAACGAACAATATTTGTATTTATGTATACCTATATTTATTTATTTGTATATTATTTCTCAAAAACGGTACTATAGTTTTTTTTCTGATATTTGACATACTGGCCTTTTCCGGTGTAAAAAAAAAACGACCTGGATTGGTCACAACGTCGCAAAATTCGTCTAGGGGCATAGTTTCGGAAAAATATCTTTCATATTAATAAAGTCACGGATACTTGGAATAATTATAATCAATTTTGATGAAGATTAGTGTCTGTGTTAAGGGTTTTGAAAAGCACATTATCATTTAATTTGATTATCAATAGTGTAAGAAAATTTAACAGTGTAAATACGCAAAAAAATTTGCCCAACAAAATAACATAAAATAAAGTTTTTGCGAAAGAAATAAAAAAAAAACTGTATTGCTTTTCACCAAGCGAAGCTCGTTCCCCTGGTACCATTTATCTGAATACTCGTGGAGAGTTAGACAATTTGGGCATTGAAATGCTCTCTTCGGGGCACTCGATACCACACTCTACCCCTTCCTCAACAATGACCCCAAATAATTGTATGATACATCAAGCGAATCAACTTAGTCAAATTGAGCTTTGTAATAAATGTCTATAATTATTAACCATTGACCTTGTATCGACCGTGCGACTTTTTAGGAATTAATGTGCCATCGTGCGGTATTGCTTCTTCTGAAATTAGGAGGTGCAGTATATAGTATTTCAATAGTTTTAAACGATTACCTATCTCATAACTTTCAATCGATAGCGATTTGACACTTTTTGCGGGCTAATCAAATTTGGGTGCAAGAAAATGGCAGAAAAGACCTTTTTTCAGTGGAACAATTGTTTTTGCTTCTGAAAAAGAGCGCTAAAACTTTTAATTTCCGTTCGAATGAGCCATATCTCGGTTTTCGATTTTAGGATATTTCGATACGATTGCACTTGGGAAAAAGCCAAATAAACACATATGTGATTTTTCTTCTGGGAAGAAAGGAAAATCTAACATTTTTGTAGATATGAGCTTGAAACCTCTATAGTCTGGTTCTCTAATACGCTGAATGTGATAGTGTGATTTTCATCATGATCACACTTTCATCATAGGGATTTGATAGTGTGATTTTCGTCAAGATCACACTTCATTATAGGGATTTTCTTCCCCCTGTTTTTTGAAAATCAGTCAGATTTTCCCAGGCTCTTAAGTTTTAATGGATAAATTTAAGCTCAATGAATTTTATATATTTGAAATCCGTATAAAAAGTAAATTCTTTTGAAGCGTTAATTTTTATCAAAACTACCTTTTTAAGAGCTTTGATTACTATTAGCCCGATAACCTCCTTGGTTACAGTTTGATACCATCAACTGTTTGATAGTTATGTGGATCCAAACCTCCACTAGACAGGATCGAGGGTTTTTATCCTGGAGGGGAGAAAGGGACTACCAAAAAATTCGTTTGGGGGAGGGAAGTAAAACATGAAGAAAGAAGGGTTTTACTTCCTACGGACTTTGCCCAACGGTTTCAAACAAGTTTTTTGTACCTAACATTTAAAGACAAATTCAGGAGTGGGAGAAACATTAAAGGGAGGGATCAAACTTGGAAACATGGTGATCCAGAATCAAATTAATGCTTTTTTGCTGTTTTTTTAGTGCTGGTATGAAATACTGTAGGAAAACGAATAAGAGAGCAAAATGTATAAACTGAAAATTTCAAAAAATCTGAGAAGGATTTTTATAGGACAGGCTTACTGATAAAAATATTCCTGAATGTGTTTCAGCCACCTTCCCCTTGTTTATAGCCATTCCCTTGTGACGCACCTGCGGATTACCAATGCGACGCATCTAGAGCACATATGATAGGACCCGAAAGATGGTGACCTGTGCCTAGCCAGGCTGCGATCAGGGGAAACCCTGATGGAGGACCAAAGCGATTCTGACATGTAAATCGATCGTCGGAGCTCAGTATAGGGGCAAAAGACTAATCGAACCATCTAGTAGCTTGTTCCTATTGAAGTTTCCCTCGGGATAGGTGGAGCTAAAGCAAAGGTGACGGGAGTCTCATCTGATAAAGCGAATAATAAAGTAAATCGCTTTACATTAAAGAATGGTAAAGTGGTATGAAGCATAGAATGTTTATCTATCTATCTATAGCACAATATATATCTATCTATGGTCCAGGCAGAATGCCATTGCGACTTCAGTTCTACGATTGTAAAAAAATTAACTCTCTGTCAAATCCTGCCTACGTCCCAGACACAATGACTATCTCCACAGTTTTTTCAACCGAAGAGGTAGGACTTTTAGGCCAGAGGTTCTTCCACCTTACTGATGAGCTTCAGTCCATGAACTTATTATTCTGCACAGTTTTTTCGTTTTCTTCTTTTATTATACTGTCTGTTACGAATATTCTTAATATGCAACAGTGATGCTAGTGGCAGGAGTGACAGGAGTGTCTGATGCAAGTCAGTCAAATTTGATGTTTATATGTTCAGTGAATCAATAGGTTAAGTCATTATAAACGATAATTTAGTTTATAATGTTCATTCTATAGCAATCAGTCTCTTTTATCCTTCTATAAATCATTTTATGCAGCGAAACTTAATCTTTTAATTCCATAAAGTCGTTTTATTCATCGTCTTTCTTGGCACATAAACGGAATTGGAGGAGAAAAGCAGTCTGCCAGTGAAGTGACAGGTGTATTTCAAGCAGTTCGTGGTAACGAACTGTAAGTCAGAAGTGACTCGGCTCAATAGTAGCCGAAACTCTAAAAAAAATTGAATAATGCTGATTAAATAAAAAAAAACATTTTTTTTTTCAATTGAAAGTAAGAAGCAACATTAAAACTTAAAACGAACACAAATCATTAAGTATGTGAGGGGGATTCCCCCTCCTTAATAGCTCACTCTTTACACTAAAGTTTGCTTTATTGTTCCAATTATTTAAGAATAACTAAATAAGCTTTTCTAATAATTAAAAATCCTCTAACATAAGGAGCGAGGTTAAGAGGAGAGGGCAACCCACCTCATATACGTGATAATCTCTGTTTGTTTTAAGTTTTAATGTTACTTCTTACTTTAAGTTAGAAAAAACTTGTTTCTTATTAATTTCTGATAAATTTTTAAGTAATGCTGGGAAATCAGTCCATGCAAAATTCCCTCTCCCCGCGAAAAATTGCTCCATGGAAAGATCCTCCCACATAATACTCCGACCAGGCCCCTCCCCCGCCAAAAATATCCTTAAACTTCCCAATAACCAATAATATATATAAACAATGAGCAAATTCATAGCTTGGAGCCTTTCCCCGGGGACTGTGGGGGGTCAACTCATCCTCAAAGACATAGTTACTAGGTATTTCGACTTTGCTGAACAAAATGAAAATTTTGATCAACTGACTTTGGGGAAAAGGGGGGCGTGGGAGAAGGCTAGCTCCACTCGATATTTTTGGTCACTTAATAAAAAGCACTAGAACTTTTGATTTCCAATCAAATGAGCCTTATCCCGATCCTCTAGGATCACTGGTCTGACACAATCACCCCTGAGAAAAAAACACCAAAGAAACAATAAAAAGACACATCCGTAATCTTTCTTCTCGCAAAAAATGAAAAATTCCTCAGCTTTGTATATAGGAGCTTGAAACGTCTACAGGAGGGTTCTCTGATATGCTAAATCTGACGATGTGATTTTGATTAAGATCATTTGTTGTTTTGTTTTTTTTGGGAAATTTTTCTCAGTTTCGTAACTTTTCATGGATAGCATTAAACTTGGTGAATTTATACATTTTTGGTAAGCATCAAAATTCGATTCTTTTGATGTATCTATTTTTATCAAGACTCCGTTTCTTAGAGTCGTGGTTACTATTCAGCCGCATCGCTCCTTACTTGCAGTTCGTCGCTATTGGCAGTCAGCCAACAATAGGACAAGACACATCTTTTCCATGGTTTTCCCCTATTCTGCTCTTTTTCCTTTGGCTTCCTTATAATTACTTTATTGTGCCAAATTTCCAGGGGGACCATTGCTCCCCTGCCCCCTTGCCGACGCCCATGTTTGCATCTCGCAGAATTTGCCTAACGGTCTCAAGCAAGCTTTTCTTAACCAGCATTTTAAAGACGAGGGGAGGGAGTTGCAAAATATTTTTTGAGGGGGGCTGGGGGTGCAAAAATATTACATAACGCATGAAGAATTTGTTTATAGTCATCTTTGTTACATTTTCTCGAGTTGGACAAATTTTTTCGAAGGGGAGATATTTCGCCCTATCCCCCCTCCTGGGATACGGCCTTGACTGTAGCTGTACGACTGTAAAAAAAAAAATTAATACCCTGTCAAATCTTACCTATGTCCCTGGCACACTGACTATCTCTACAATTTTCTCAGACGAAGAAGTAGGACCTTTGGTCAGGTGGTCCACCTGACTGATGAGCTCCAGCGAATGAACTTATTGTTCAGCACAGTTCTTTTGTTTCGTTTTTCCTCTTATTGCACTGTCTATCACTAATATTCTTTAAATGCAACAGTAATGCTTATGGTAGAAGTGATAGGAGTATCTGATGCAAGTCAGTCAAGTCTGATGTAAGTCTAAAAATCATTCAATCAATAGGTTAAATACTTCAGTCTTTCGCAACTGGATCGTTTAATTCCAGAGAATCGATTTATTCATCAACTCTCTTGGCACATCTCTCAATGGCAGGAGAAGGACACATATAGCAGAAAATGGAAGATGTATTTCAAAATGATAGAAGCTGTTTCGCTTGTTGTATGTTTTAGGACACATTTATAAACAGTCTTAGAGAAGCCATGTCTGTAAATCAACTAAACAAGTTGCAGAAGTAAAGACACAGAAGTGCAGTAGAGTAAATTTGACTAGAGAAAATACAAAAGTAAAATGCCCGTGATGGTTTAGTAGGATCAGAAGCAATTTTAAGGAAAGGGCCCTCGCCCTGGGCGCAGAAATTTTAGGGGCGTGAAATATCAAATAAATAGTCTACAGTTATAATCATTTAGTAATTTTTGAAGTTTATTTTTACTAAAATAAAGAAGAGGGTGCAGTTAAGAAATGAAAATAGTTAATAAATTATTAATCAGTAAATAAAATAAAATATAAAATAAATAGATATTAATAATTAAACAAGTAAATAAAAGTTAAAAAATCAATTATTAATTAATAAATAAGTTGAAAATAATTTTTTTAATAAATCATTTTTTTAATTTGGCTTGAAAATTGTGTGGGAGACAGGGGAGAGAGTGCTTATCAAGATTTTCCCCTGGCGCAAGAGAGGCTAGAACCGTCACTGAGTGGGGTTTATCTCTGCTTTGTAATACTGGGCTCTGAGTTCAAATTTAGCTGTAGTAACCCACTCCAAGGATCAAAACTTGATTCTGGTGATCTAAACCTATCATTAGCTGGCAAGTGATTATAGTTTCATTGCAGTAAATACAGTGAAAATAACAAACTCATATACTTTGTAAAGGATTATTTGAAACTAATTTAATCGGATGTTAGCTGTTTGACAGCATAGTCAGTAATAAAATTCGGTTGGATTTAAACCTATTATTAGCTGGCAAGTGATTATAGTTTCGTTGCAGTAAATACACTGAAAATAACGAATTCAGTTACTTTGTTTTTGGTATGCTAATTCATATGTTCGACTCAAGTCAGGTGACAATACGTTGGTAATATTCCTATCCGTTCTGGTCTTAGGCAAGGAAGAGTCCTATCCCCTTATCTTTTCAATGCTTGTCTTTATTCGGTTTGCCACGTATTAATACATTGTGTTTCTTAGGCGTAACTAATCTTTCGTATATTGCATATGCAGATGACTTACTTTTGATCAGCCGGACTATATCTAGCCTAATTAAGTCGACCCAGCTTGTTTCTAAGTCTTTTGAGGAAATCGGCCTCGAACTTAATACTGAAAAACGTGAATATTTAGTTTTTAATGCTCGACATCAAAGTAGTGATCTTGCTTGTGTTTCTTTTCCAGTTAAGCTCGTTTCTTCGATTCGGTGGCTTGGTATTAGTATTTGTTCATCTTTATCGGCTTTTCCATCTTGTGGGCTTAATGATATTAAAAGTGAACTTAAAATTGGGTACGCGAAAATTGTCCCGAACCGAAGCAGATTTTCACGAAAGGTTTTATCCAGACTTTATTCTGCGTACTAGGATCACTCTATATTGTTTCTTTTCGATTTGCGCCCGTTTTTTATGGCACTTGGTATTAACCAAGTGAAATATAGCAATCGCAAATTCTGTCGGTCTGTCGGTCCCGGTTTTGCTACTTTAGGCCCTTCCAGGTAAGCTAGGACGATGAAATTTGGCAGGCGTATCAGGGACCGGACCAAATTAAATTAGAAATAGTCTTTTTGCCGATTTGACCATCTGGGGGAGTGGGGGGCCCGTTAATTCGGAGGACAGAAAAAATGAAGCATTTTTAACTTACGAACGGTTGATCAGATCTTAATGTAATTAGTTGTTTGGAAGGATATCGTGTCTCAGAGCTGTTATTTTAAGTCCCGACCGGATCTGGTGACATTGGGGGGATTTGGGAGGGGAAACCTAAAATCTTGGAAAACACTTAGAGTGGAGGGATCGGGATGAAACATTGTGAGAAAAATAAGCAGAAGTCTTAGATACGAGATTGACATAATTGGAATGGAACCGTTCCCTTTGGGGTAGTTGGGGGGGGGGGGTTAATTCTGAAAAATTAGAAAAAATGAGGTATTTTTAACTTACGAACGGGTGATCGGATCTCAATGAAATTTGATATTTAGAAGAATATCGTGTCTCAAAGCTCTTATTTTAAATCCCGACCGGATCTGGTGACATTGGGGGGATTTGGGATGGGGAAACCTAAAATCTTGGAAAACTCTTAGATTGGAGGGATCGGGATGAAACTTGGTGGGAAAAATTAGCAGAAATCCTAGATACGAAATTGACATAATTGGAACGGATCCGCTCTATTGGAGGAGGGAGGGGTCAATTCTGAAAAATTAGAAATAATGACATATTTTTAACTTACGAAGGAGTGATCGGATCTTCATGAAACTTCATATTTAGAAGGACCTCGTAACTCAGATATCTTATTTTAAATCTCAACCGGATCCAGTGTCATTGGGGGGGGGGGGCGGAAATCATAGAAAATACTTAAAGCGGAGAGATCAGGATGAAACTGGATGGGAAGAATAAAAACCTGTCTAAGATACGTGACTGACATAACCGGATCTGCTCTCTTTGGTGGAGTTGGGGGGGGGGGGTAATTTGGAAAAATGAGGTATTTGTAACTTATGAAAGAGTGACCAGATCTTAATGAAATTTGATATTTAGAAGGATCTTGTGCTTTAAAGCTCTAATTTTAAATTCCGACCAGATCCTATGACATTGGGGGGAGTTGGAGGGGAAACCGGAATTCTTGGAAAACGTGAAAATTGGGGCATTTCTATCTTATGAATAGGTGATCGGATCTTAGTGAAACTTATATATATAGAATATAACAAGAAGAATATATATAGAATAGATATATATATAGAAGGATCTTATGTCTCAGATGCTCCATGTTCAACTCCAATTGGATCCGGGGACATAGGGGGTTGGAGGAGGGAAACAGAAATCTTGGAAACGGCTGAGAGTGGAGAGATTGGGATGAAACTTGATGGGAGGAATAAGCACAAGTTCTAGATACGTGATTGACATCATTGTAACGAATCCATTCTCTTTGGAGGAGCTGGGGGTGCTAATTTGGAAAAATTAGAAAAATAGGTGTATTTTTAACTTAAGAACGGGTGACCGGATCTTAATGAAATTTTACATTTAGAAGGGATTCATGTCTCAGAGCTCTGATTTTAAATCCCGGCCAGATATTTTGTCATTGGGGGGAGTTGGAGGGGGAAATCTTGGAAAACACTTGGAGTGGAGGGATCGGGATGAAGTTTGGTGGACAGAATAAGCAAATGTCCTTGATACGTGATTGAAGTAACCGTACTGGATTCGCTCTCTTTGGGGGAGTTGGGGGGAGGGGTTCAGTGATTTGGCGAGTTTGGTGCTTCTGGACGTGCTAGGACGATGAAAATTGGTAGGCGTGTCAGGGAGCTGCACAAATTGACTTAATAAAGTCGTTTTCTCAGATTCGACCATCGGGGGGGGGCTGAAGGGAGAGGAAAAATTAGAAAAAAGAGGTATTTATAACTTACGAGTGGGTGATCGGATCTTAGTGAATTTTGATATTTAGAAGGACATCGTGTCTTAGAGCTCTAATTTTAAATCCTGACCGGCATTAAGCCTCTGATTTTCCTTTTAAATCAATCTATTGATTCTTAGAATTTTTTTAGAGCTCATACCATATGAGCTCTTGGCTCTTAGCTCTTCTTGCCTCGTCACAAGTGCCATATGAGCTCTTAGCTCTTGTTAATAATCAAGATTAAGAGCTCTGTATTTTCGTTATTGCAAATATTTATTGTATCTGCCGTATTCTTATAGAAATCGGATGATTATTATAAAGTTTTGTGTCACTGATATTATTTTTTTTTTTATATATATAAAAAAGTCTATGCTAGATTAGGCCTGTCAACGCTTGGGTCCTTCCCACCCTTTGATTAGACTGTATTGATTGAATTGTCAGTGTTATTTTGTTTTCTTTCCTTAGCATATTTACTCTACTTAAATTGTCAAAACAAGCGGGTAAAAAATAAATTATTAATTGTTATTATTTACGCTAACGTGAATTCAAAAAAGAAGAATAACACAAAAGTTAAATACAAACCAGTTAATGCGTCTTCTTGTCTTTGAACCAGGCAGTATCTTTGATAGTCAGGACATTCATCAACTTTTACTTCCATCGGATTATTGACACAATTATCATCACCCCCAAGATTCCACAGACACGAATAGCACTGCAACCCAAAGCCACCTGCAATTCAAGGAAAATTATGACCATGTCCAAAGGTATTGTTACCATAAATCCAGTAGAATATCCACTGTTGTTGCCCAAAAGCTAATGTGTTGCTTTGGTTGCAAACAGCGTTAACATATTGGAATCAGTGCTAAAAGACGTACCAAATAGTGTGTAGACTTTTCACCTAACGGAGGAATTAGTACGGTAAGTTACCCTCTTGACTGTATCCCAGCTCTTCCTTAATGCCTGGACATATACAATAGCTTGCTGATGTTTTCTTTTTATTATTTAGCATTATGGTATTATTTATATATTAATTATGTATTATTATTATATATCATTATATATATTATTATATATTGTTATATTTATTATATAGTATATATATATATATATATATATTTATTATATATTGTTATATTTTTATATATATATATTATTATTGTTATATACTATTATTTATTTATTATTTGGCATTAGGAGTCATTCGCTACTTATTGAAGAGGTATTTATTTATGACCACAACAAGATGAACAAAAAAAGTCCTGCACAACATCGAGCAATAAAATATGAAATAAATAATAAAATATGAAAAATCTAATTTTCACATTCTAATGAAAAGTAATACATGTAGCTAATACAAGCGCCAAACAAATTAAAGAGCGTTCCTGCTTCAAATAGAGGTCGAGTTTTGACAGAGCCAGAAAAAAGTATCGAAAGGTACCACATGAACAAAATATCCCATACATCGTAAAAACATAGCCCAGACGGTACACTAGCACCAAAGGTGGTAGCCCAGATTCTCCTACTTCTAGGCTGAATGATGAACTTATTTAAGCTTTATTTTAATTTAAGCCTTATTTGGCTAATCCTTTTTTTATATTCGTCATCTGTTTCTCTTCCTCATTAGCTATTTTTTGTTCTGATGAGCCTATGGATTGTTCTTCCTCTAGCACTCTTTGCTGTTCTTCCTTATTTTTTCTGTTTAGTGCTTCTGCCTCCAGTGGTCTTTTTTATTTTGCATATGTGCTGCGTCGTTCCTTCACTAGTTCCAGAAACTATCCTCGCCAAAGAAAATTCTCTCTGTGGAATTATCCCTAAAAAAAATTTCGTATATGTCCCAGTAGTAAACACTATAAGTGAACAATGGGCTAATTCTCTCCAGGGATTTCTCACGAGATTTTGATCGGATGTCTTTGGGGAGAAGTAATTGTGAGAGGGGGGCTAGTTGGCCTCCGTTATTTTGGTCACTCATAAAGAGTATTAGAACTTTTGATTTCGAATCAAATGAGCCCTCTTTCAATCCTCTAGGATCACTGGTTGGACACCATCTTCCCTGGGGAGAAAAAAACAACAAATAAACATGAATCCGTCATCTTTCTTCTGGCAAGAAAAATAAAAATTCCACATTTTTGTATATAGGAGCTTGAAATCTTTACAGCAGGGTCTTCTGATGTTCTGCATTGGATGCATGATTTTCATTAAGGTCTCTTGACTTTGGGGGGGGGGTCCCCTCTTTTTTGAATTTAGGGCAAATTTCCTCAGACTCGCAACTTTTGATGTGTAATATTAAACTTTATAGACTTTATATATGTGGAATCAGCATAAAAATTCAATTTTTATGTACCAATTATTATCAAAATTTTGTTTTTTAGAGTTTGAGTTACTATTGAGCCGAGTCGCTCCTCACTTACAGTTCTTTAACGTGAACTGCTTGATTCAGCACGGCCGCAAGAGAAGTAGAATGTCGTTGAACAAATTTGGAAGGAGCTATAAAAAAAACTAAAGAAAGTTGGAAATGAATGGAATGAGGTAGATAGCCGTTAACTGAATAAACTGGGTGGATAACGAGCGTGCTGAGCTGTGGTGACCTCAGGTGGTGTGGTGCTCAGGGAGTTACGAACAGTGTTAGCAGTAACTACGCAACTAATATTCAAAATAGCTCACTTCCTTTGACCGAGATTGATACATGTGCTTATACACTAGAGGTAGGGAAACGTCCCCAAAATCAATGGGCAGGATTTTCAACTAAAAGTTCGCTTAGTTTACCACAATTCCATTGACTTGACAACATAAAAATACACGGAAAAGCCTATTAGCTTTAAGTCCTTATAGTTTTCCCTTCCCATAAGGAGGAAAATCCTCCTTATGCTTCCTTGTTGCTTTTTGGTCTCCTTGCTGATATTTACGATAAGCTTAACACAACTTTAAAATATACAAAACATTCATTGACTAGAAGTATTATTTTTCCCTGTTTTAAATGGTTTGGTTATAAATATTTATACAATAGCTATTGACTGCAAGGCAAAAAAAAATAATAATAATTTCCAATCCACCCCCTTTTTTAGACCTTAAGAAAATCTTATAGTTTTTGACACGTTAACCATGAATCCAGGCCAAATTATGGATTTGACCTCTACCTGAGATTTCAACTACATCAAACCAAGGAAATTAGGAGAATAGTCAGTATTGCCTGTTTAATCATTGCAGTGTATAATTTCTTATTTTATTTCTCCCTCGAAAGAAGCCAAAATAATTTTAAGCGATCATTTCATAAGAAATATGAGGTAAATCTGCTTTTAAAAGAAAAATGCTTAACAAATAAATGTAGTGCCATTAGAGTCCAATTATCCATTTGGCCAATTATCCATTTAGAGTCCATTCCATTTGGAAGTAATGCCACTTCCAAATATCATGGTCGCTTTTCTGACAATACCTCCGCCCCCCTCCTAATGGTCCCATGCTTAGGATTAACAATAGATTTTTCCATTAATTGAAGGTAGTCAGACATCATAAATTCTTTGTTAAAACGAGTTTTTGACAGTCTCTACTTTAGGCGATCGATTACTCCAGGGGTGTCGTTTAGGGGGGGGAACAGTTGCCCCCAGTAATGTGGAGAAATTTTTTTACATCCCATGCCGCTTGAATATCCAGATATGGGCCTCTCTTGCCCCCAATAAAAATGCTGGAGATTCGCCCCTGTTACTTGATGAAAAATGTAAGGTAAATATTTAAGGTTGGGCTAAATAAATAATAGTAGCACCATTTAAATTCTTTATTTTATGCTCTTTACAAATTTCATGGTTACTTTTTGACAATCCCCCTCCCCCTCATGTTCCCATATGTAGCCTTTAATTATATTTCTCCATTAATTGAATGTCGTTAAATGTCATAGGTTTTTTATTTAAACAGATTTTCTACTGTCTCGAATTGATCTACTGCTGAGATTGTTTGCAATATTTACCAAAATATTATTTGAAATGATTTCAAAAAATGGATAGCAATGGAAGGAATCATGATATTCTGATTAAAAGAAACATCCGCATATTATAAAGTAAAAACCTAACTGTTTTTGTTTTTAACTTCTTGTATATCCCTAGAACTACAACTGGAACAATCAGGGGGATGGGGTGCATTGTCAAAAAAGTAACCACGATATTTTTAAATTGCATAAAATAAGGAATTTAATGGCACTACTTTTATTTGTTTAGCATGTTTCCTTCAGAAGAGGCCAAGCATTAAATATTGCCAAACCTTGTGTATAAGAATTTACCTTTTATGGTAAATAAAACTAGAATTAATAGCCTCAGGAAGCGCCTACTGCAACACGTCATTTTGATACAGTAATAAACGCTTTTTGTGCATTATCCCTTGCCAGTTATTATTATCTTAGGTTATGATAAGAAAAAAAGTTACGTAAACAAATTTTTTTTTAGACTTGCTCTTGTGACCGGATGCTCTGCTTATCAGTTTTATTGCTTAGAATCCCATTAAGGTATGAGCAATAGTCTTGTTTTCTTTCTTTTTTTTCGTTTCTTTTTTTTAGTTTTAAAGGTGCCAATCTACTTTCGAACAATTTTCTTTTTCGAACTCTAAAAATTTAGATTGATTAAAGAAAATAACTCGAGAGCGTATACAGATTAGAATAAAAAAAGAATGGGTTACAGAAACCTTTACAAAGAACAAAAAAACCGCTTTTCCAACTAACTCTTGAGAAGTATTTAAAAAGAAAACTAAAAGTCATCTATCTTGTTAACTTGATTATGCATACGTTTAACAAATAAACATTTAAAATTCAGCTTTCGCAACCTATGTTTTTAATTATCTCTATTTTCAAGTACTTTCAATATTCGAGCACTATGCCTTAGACCTTAGTTCCTCCAATCCCTCTGAAGGCACACAGGGTGTCAGTGAGCAACCTCCAATATTCTCCCTCATGTGAGCCGCTGCTTATATGTCTCCCCACTCTGGAAAGGACTTGTCTGGAGGGCTCTTCTGTTACGTTCATATGTCCTACGGAGCGTGTTTTTTGGTCTTCCTCGGCGATGGGTGCCTTCTGGTTGCCAGTGGAGGAGCATTTTTGGAAGTTTGTTATCTGGGATGTAGAGGATTTTTCCAAGGTATAGCCACCTACGTTGTCGTACAACGGTTGCGATATCTGGCTGGCCTGTGTGGGTATGGATCTCGTCGTTGCTGAGTGTGGGGTGTCTCCTCTTGCAAGTAATTTGAGCGCATCGTATCTTAGTGTATTTCCAGCATTAACTTAGGAAATGTCATGACTAGTTGAGGCAGCTCGTCTGAAAGAGGGCGGTGTAGGAAACAGCCATTGACAACATGTCAAATCTCTCATTTAGGGACTGCAATGGTACCCAATAGGTGTTGCATTTCACTCTCTTGATCCTCTTTTGGATCTTGTGAGGTGGTGTCACTCTTCATATTAGATTCCTACATAAGTTTTGTCGTACTAAACTAGTTTATGATTTTGCTTGTTTAAATTTGCTGACAAGTCTATCGTCAGTGTCTGGGCTACAAACAAAAGATATAGGATACAAATGTCTAACTGAAAGATGTTTGGTAGCCAATAAATTTGGCATTTCCATAATAGTATTTCCATGATGTCACATGTTAAAAGCAAACTCGTTCAGAACATTCTACTACTACTACTAAGAACAACTCACTGCAGTATGAAGCCACCTGAGGCGATCACAGCTACGGACACTCCTCCTCCGTTGCAATCTATTCAAAGATTCCATCTTTAAAACCTCCCCAAAAGTTTTCAATTTCCTTTAAATCACTTCTTACGACTCTTCCCACCCCATTTGGGGAGGAGTTGCTTTTCATTTGATCTTAGAGGAATTGCTGAAAATGGCAATTTGGGCAATCTTTCATCATTCATCGAAAAAAGCAGTCCTAGCCTTCTCAATCTTTCTATCATTACAGCCATAGAAAGTATAATAGAACCACGTTCTTCTTACTGAATACTGTTTGAAATCCAGTTAGTCAAACGGGTACCCAAAACCATCCATACACAATTCATCTTTTTTCAACTGTTAAAAACCCTGGGCTTGTCTGTTCAACATTCTAAATCTGTTTGAATCCACCGTCTTTACTAACAGTTCTACCCACGTAAGTGATATCATCCACTGATCGATCTTTTCCTTACTCACAATCATCTCTTCATCAGCATTTATTCCTAGTCTAAGCGACTTAGTCTTGTTAACATTTGTGAAAATATAAATTTCTTACTACTTTTTCGTGAAAGCAGTTCTTTTTTCTTTAAATGGTAACTTTTTAACAATTTTTCAAATCAATTTTAAACTGTTTTTGTTGCTGTTGATTTTCTGCTTCTCTTTGAATCCACTATTATGGAATTTCAGAATCCTACAATCTACTTAATAATCTCAGACCTGACATGAAATTAGAATGTATTTCCAAATATGACATGACCAGCTAGGTAAACATTTTCAAGCAAATGAGTTCAAAACATATGTTGTATTCTGAGTATCTACTGCTATGCCACCTTCGGTCTAGCAAAGTTATGCACACTAGCTAATCCTTGACTTAGTACTAAATGAATCTTAACTGTATAAATACTCACTACCAAATATGGTAAAATCTGGCATATAAACATGTTATGCCTCTTTTATTTGATGGTTGCAGGTCTAATTTTGTTTATAATTAATGTTGCACAGAGCGTGCAAATACGTGCTAATAAAGCACAGAAATAAAAGCTTACAAACTTCTAAAATGCATGAGTGACCCGCCTGAAGGATTGGCAGTGAATTATATAAAAGACAAGCTTTTGGTGCTCCATTATTCTTTCTTATTCCTAATCTGTTTATTCTTTGAACACGATTTCTGAAACCCAAGAAACTTAATAACAATGCAAACTGAAATTCAGCTCTTTGCAATTGAAGTAAAAACCTTCAAAAAAGGTAGATAGCTGTGACAAAGGAACATTGCTTTAAATTTTACATGATTTTGCGCTCAAAATAAAACGAAGAGCGAGCATTGAGCACCTAGTACCTTAAATTCTTGACTGAGCATCACCGCAAATTATTGTGTTCCGTTCTGTTCTTCAATAATCCCTCTTTTCCATATGTTCAGAGACTGTTTCATTTGGTTGAATGGCAAGGTTCTTAAAAAAAAGTGGAGGCAGAACTCACTTACTGATCTAACCACGATCACGAAATGTATTGTCTCTGTTTCACAGCAGCACGTCGGTCGAACGTTAGTTTTGGTATGAAAGCTAGCTCAAACATTGCTTTGAAATAAAATACTGCCACAAGCGATTTCGAATATTTTTAATGTGAAATATCAAATTCCTAGTCCGGAAACTTATAATGTTCTTGCAGATCTGACCAGGAGTGCAAAGAAATGGAAGGCTAAATCACTCAATTTAACTTTTTTATTCTATGGCTCCAAAAAAAAATTTCTGTGATTTGCTTGCCACTATTTTAATAGTTGAAAGACCTTTTATGTAGTGTGAACTGAATTAGTACCTTTGTTTACATAAAATAAGGTGCTGTAGTTAAAATTGCAGGATCATATTAGCTAAATAATTATTCAGGCCCCCTGAACAAGAAACGAGCAACACATTTTATCCCAATTATAACTGTGGAGATAGATCTTCTCAATTGGTTAAATGGTGTTTTCAAGGTGAATAATGGGCAATCTTACATTCCCAAAATGGATGTGTCTCTATATGTGTTCAAAGTAACGTTTTTTGGCGGTCCTGACTAGTTCCAATGGTTGTTGTTGCTGTTTGTCGCTAGTACCATTGGTTCTGCAATTTTTTTGTGGTTGAATTAAAAACTGACACAATCGCTGCCGCATCTGTGTTGCCAGATTGGCTTGTTTCAAGCCCCGGTGGCTTATTTCCTTGGGTTGGGGCGGGCGTTTTTTTTCGCGGGCTTGGGGCGGGAAACTGGGCTTATTGTTTTTTAATTTGGCTTGTTTTGGGCTTTTTCTACTCAAAAGAATATTTTTTTTTTTTAAGAATTTCTTTTTTCAAGTTCATTCTTTTACAAAACTTTCGAGGAAAGAAAGCGAACGGATTTAAGGAAAAGTTTAACTATGCCCTACAATTCACTAAAAAAGAAGAAGAAAATAAGTAAAGTGAGTCACAAAGAACTATTTATTACGGCAGATTACAACAGTTTGTGGTAACGAACTGTAGTAAGGAGCGACCCGGCTCAATAGTAAACAAAACTCTAAAAAACAGAATTTTGATGCTAAAAGATACATCAAAAGAATCGAATTTTCATGCTGATTTTAAATATATAAGTTTCATCAAATTTAATCTTTGTCATCAAAAGTTACGAGCCTGAGAAAATTTACCTTATTTTGGAAAATAGGGGAAAACATCCCCTAAAAGTCAAAGAATCTTAACGAAAATCACACCATCGCATTCAGCGTATCAGGAAACCCTGTAGCGAAAATTTCAAGCTCCTATCTACAAAAATGTGGAATTTCGTATTTTTTGCCAGAAGACAGATCACGGGTGCGTGTTTATTTGGGTTTTTTTTTCCAGGGGTCATCGTATCGACCATGTGGTCCTGGAATGTCGCAAGAGGGCTCATTCTAACAGAAATGAAAAGTTCTAGTGCCCTTTTTAAGTGACCAAAAAATTGGAGGGCACCTAGGCCCCCTCCCACGCTCATTTTTTTCCCAAAGTCAATGGATCAAAATTTTGAGATAGCCATTTTTTCCGCATAGTCGAAAACCATAAAACTATGTCTTTGGGGATGACTTACTCCCCCACAGTCCCTGGGGAAGGGGCTACAAGTTACGAACTTTGACCATTGTTAACGTACATTAATTGATATTGGGAAGTGTACATACGTTTTCAGGGAGATTTTTTTGGTTTGGGGGGTGGGTTTGAGGGGAGGGGCTATGTGGGAGGATCTTTCCTTGGAGAAATATGTCATGGGGGAAGAGTAATTGAATGAAAAGGGCGCAGGATTTTCTAGCATTACTATAAAAAAAAAAACAATGATAAAATAGACATGAAAAAGTTTTTCAATTGAAAGTAAGGAGTAGCATTAAAACTTAAAACGAACAGATATTATTACGCATATGAGGGGTTCTAAAAATACTTTAGCATGAAGAGCGGGGTATTTAGGAGGAGATAAATATCTCGCTCTTTATGCTAAAGTATTTTTAGTAATTTCAAATATTTATTCTATGGCCTTTCTGATTCAGGGGTCATACTTAAAGAATTGGGACAAAAGTTAAGATTATGTTAAAGAGTGAGGTATTGACGAGGGGACACACCCCCTCATGTACATAAATAAAAATATAAAAGTTTGTTACGTAAGTTTATTCTTAAGTTACGTATATTTTTTACTAACAAAACGTTCGTTAAAAATTAAAAGTTCTAGTTGCCTTTTTAAGTAGCCGAAAAATTGGAGGGCAACTAGGCCTCCTTCCCCACCTCTTATTTCTCAAAATCGTCTGATCAAAACTAAGAGGAAGCTATTTAGCAAAACAAAGAATTAATATGCGAATTTCATTTTAATAATTTATGTGCGGAGAGCCAAAATCTAAGATATATTAATTCAAAAACGTTCAGAAATTAAATAAAAAAAAAATAGTTTTTTTAACTGAAAGTAAGGAGTGACATTGAAACTTAAAACAGACAGAAATTACTCCGTATATGAAATGAGTTGTCCCCTCCACAATCCCTCGGTCTTTACGCTAAAGTTTCGATCTTTGTCACAATTCTACTATTTAAAACAATTAAAAACTTTAGCGTAAAAAGCGAGGGATTGCGGAGGGTACAACTCATTGCATATACGGAGTAATTTCTGTTCGTTTTAAGTGTCAATGTCGCTCCTTACTTTCAGTTAAAAAAAACTAGTTTTTTTTATTTAATCATCTACAAAAGGTAAGACGCCAAATACGACATTGTGTTTGAAACAGATGGAGATGGACTTCATAACCCCCAAGCATGTAACATTCAAAATACTAAAAAACTTTACCTTGCAGTTGTGTTTGAAACTGATGGAGATAGACTTCATAACCCCCAAGCACTTTGCAAAAAAAAGTTGAAAATCCAACGAAAAAGCTTAATATTCTACGTTTTCCTGATTATTCTAGCAAATAATGTTCAAAATAAGATACGAAATTATTTTTTAATAGGAATTTTTCAGTTTGCACCTCAAGGTACGAATAGGAATTTAATAAGAAACCATCGGTTTCTTTAAAAAGGAAAACAAATGTCGGAATTCTTCAGATTCTGTGAAATTCATATAAAAATGAGCTCCTTCAGTGGAGCCAAAACTAAGAGTCTTTGGACTGGAGCCTGATAGGTAAAAGAAACCGATTGATAAGCTGCATCTAAAAACCAAAATGCTGTATTACAAAATAATCGGCTTTTGATATGCATATTTTTCCTAAGGTGATGACACTGAATTTCTAAATTGTAATTAGCTTTTTAGCTGTTGTAGCATTTTTTTTGTCAAAAGCTGTACATTATATTTCATTTCTTAGAAATTATTTTTAATTTTTCTTGCTTGAGGTATTAAGAAAATGTACCAAAAGTATTGAGAGCTTTTCAATATTACGTTGATTCTCTTGGTTTTTTTCCTTTGTGATACAGAATTTCAAGATTCAATTATTTTCTTTTTTGCATTTTACCACTCTATCCAAAGAAGAAATTAAGCCTGTGTATTTCTAGTTGTGATAATTTGGTCATGATTCTGTTTTGCTCACTAAAATTACTTTGCTTATTGAAGAGATCTCATTGCGTTTTCTGTTACTCGTGAAATTTTTTTGTTGTATTACGATGTCAATGCACTAAGAATTAGCTGAAAGCCGCGTTCATTAAACAGTGACAAGAAAAAAAGAAGGTTTTCAGTGAAAAGTCTTGTCTTAAATAACCATAAAAGTTCAAAATACTTAGCTGCCACGTAGCTTAAGGTAATTTTTAGATTATAATCTTGCTTTAAAATAGGTTTCTAAAGAGATAAACATAAAGAAAATATAATATTTGGTGACAAATTAAAACAATTTATCCAGTATTAGGGAAATAGGGCATGGGGAAGTAGCTTTATTTGTATAGGGCTATAGCTTTCACGAGGATATGGAGAGGCGGCAACTCTGTTGAAAGGTGTAAATTTGGAGGGAAAGCTAAAACTGTAAGGAACACTAACATATTAAGATTTGCCTCGAGGGCTCGGCTGGGAAATGGCCCCTTTGTCTTTTTTATTTTACTTTCATCTAAAATAGCAGCGGTTACAATTAAATCGCCCAACTTTTGATCCTACGTCTGAGCACATGTTCTTTGATTTCAAAAGTCTCGAGTTTGAGAATTCCATGGACGAATTTGTTTCCAAGTAGACAGTTTCACTTTCGCACCATAAGTTTTTCAATGCATAGGCTTAGCTTCAGAAAAAAACCCTGAGTTCAAAATACTAAGCTGCCACACAGCTTAAGGTAATTCTTTTACATTTCAAACATAAAAGCGGCAAAAAAGTCAAGTATTCCCGTCTGCTGGGTTGGTTTATCCTTCTTCCCTGCGAATGTTGAGGTGAGATAAACAAAATTACGACTCTTCCTGAAGTTTAAAGAAAAAACGATGAGAATAGCTTTCGGACTGAAAATTCAGCATTAATGTTGCATCCAGTTGTAGCATTCTCCGTGGAACAAGCTTTCGGACACGCTCACTATAAAGTGAAGTCTCAAAAGTGGATTATTTCGATAAAATTTTTTGGGGCTTGTTCGGGCTTATTTTGAAAATTCCAGGGCGTTTTTTTACGCTGACAATGTGGCAACACTGCTGCCGCTGCCTATGTAATAATTTTGGCGTTTAATTTGAAAACCCAAGACAAGCTCCAACTCTGACAGGAGTCAACAATTAGACTAGAGGTAAAATTACTGAGATCCCAGTGTAAAGACAGTTGTTTCAGGTGATATTTTATAGAAAAATATTCATTAATAATAAAATTAAATTTAAAGTTCAGACCAGATCCAAGAAATGATAAAGTTCTACTTTAGGGGGGCATTGTTATCTAGGAAACTAGTAGCTATGTGAATATTATGAAATAGGCTATGAATTTTTTCATTAAAATGTATCCTTTCCTAGGCATATACCCACTAAACCGACAGGAATTACATTTTCAAGGGTAAAAACTAGGCTAATGATAGCCAACAAAATGGGATTGAAAATTCAAAATTAAGGTAAAATGCTATTTGGCAGTATCTAGATAGGTATAGACCTTTTATGCAAACAATCTTGTAAGCCCTAGTAAAAAGAAAAGATTAACAAGCCATTTAAAAACTGATTATGCTTTCATTGTTGTAATCATTTCCAGATGTACAAACATTTAGCCTATATATAGGCCTAGGCTATATGTTTTTTTGGTAAAATTCTAGTTAATTGACTTCTTGCTATCTGAGAAAGGGTTTAGGTTAGGAAAATGAAACTTACAGGGATGAATCTACAGACAAAAGTATGTCTTGGGAAGGTATCTTGAAGCAACTACCTCCACTCCTTCTCCCTCTAGATGGCCCTGACCTTTGATGACCTTTAAAAATATGTGTGTTACAAAAGTGAAACCTTGCAAAATAGATCTTCTGCTTAATTGAAGTACAACAAAATTGTTTTCAGCTTCATAACTTTGCTCAATTCCATTTTATAAGGTTTTAAAGATATGCAAATACATTTCCTAAATTTTGAAAAAAAAACATTGATATGGCTCAAAATTCTACTCAAATAACAGGAATTGCATTTTCAGAACTAAAGGTAGAGAAAAAGCAACTAGTAACTGAAAATTAAGGTAAAATGTTGTTTTGTCAAAATTTCAATAGGTCTTGTCATGTAGACAAATTTCAGGGCCCTCTAGAGGGCAAAGGAATGGAGATGGGTACTTCAAAATACCTTCCCAGGACATACTTTAGCCTGTAAACCCATCCCTGAAAGTTTCATTTTCATAACCTAAACCCTTCCCAAGATAACAAGAAGTCAATTAACTAGAATTTTACCATTTTTTTTCTAACAGAATAAAATTTTTGGGTTAACAAAGAGATGCATACACTCAGAGAAAAACCCTTCCTTTGAGTTATTAGTCAATTGGTGAGTAAGCATCATCATTGCACATTGAAAATGCTGATGGTTGTTTTGTAACAAACTTGTTTTTGCCAATTGTGGCAACAGTGTGTGCTTGTTTTGCAGTGTACTTATATATTAATCAGGAGAATGATTTCCTGCAAGTAAGGCTTAAGAAGAAAATACAATTCAGGAAATAAAACAAGAAAAAAAAATCAAAAATAAAAGAGCTCAAAGGTCAGCTTTGCCAGCCTGACAAAGACTTTAAAGGTTGAAAAAAAAACCTAAATGAAAATAAGGTATTGTTTGTTACTGATAATATGTAATACTATGCTGAAAATGAAAAACTAGTGCTCCTGATCCTTCAATTAGAAATCAAAAGTTCTAGTGCCTCTTTTAGAGCCAGAAGGGATCAAAGGGCAACATGCTCCCTCCTCATGCCTTTTTCCCCCAAATGCACCTGATCATATTTTGAGATTGATGTTTTGTTTAAAGTAGTGTAAAAGTTGAATAACTATTACTCTATAATTATATAATTGTCTGATTTTTTTTTAAATTAATTCTGGTAATGTCTACCTACAGATTTCCTGTCTAAATTATGTAGAGACTTATGTTTGTTGTAAGTTGAAATTATTGTTTATTTTTATTTTTCTCATCTTTGGCTCTATTTAGCTCTTTATTTTCCCTAAAAATCTTGTTTATAAGAATTTTTTAATTTAATTCCAAATAATTGTGTACCCTGCTGCATAGTGCCATACAAGTTTGAGAATTTTTAGAAGGACTGGCAGAGTTTTCTGTTAATCTATTGCAGGACTGTTTTGGTTTTGTTTGTATTTGTCATAATTTATTTGTTTCTTTCCCTTTTCTTTCTTTATTACTCCATTAGTGTTGTATTGTACATTTATGATGGGTAATAAATTTATATATTATTGTTGTCACATTGTAAAAATCTGGTTAATCATCTGATCCAATATTTAGAGATCCATCTTCATTGTTAATTACCATCACTAAAAGACCACCAGGACCATAGTCTCTTCAGTAATATTGTCACCAGACCTGTCTTCCACACTACTGTCAACAGAAGAAGAGTTAACTATTCAGTTAAAGACTATTGCAAAAGAATACAGTAATAACATTTATGATCCTTACTTTTAGCCTAATGCAAACCTAAATTGTTGAAAAGGGTCCTCTCCAAGTGACCAATATAGATTTTCTGAAAAATGACAGTGACCATCATTTTAGTAACATTGTATACCAGGCACTTAACCAACAGTAAGCAACAAAAGAGGTCAGTTTACTCTGAAACTAAAAAAAAATCCTGTACAGCAAATGGACCAAGTCCAGATGAAGGTACAAACAATTGGCAACACATAAGTGTAATTCTAAAGCAATATAAAATTAGCAAAGTCTATGGAAAATGTATGCTTAAGTGGTTTGACTTTGGGAAATGTTGAAAATCAGGGAAAACTCCTGACAACCTAAAGCTTAGATCATGTCAGCCCAGTGGAGTAGCTCCAGCATTTTTATTGGGGTAGGGGGAAGAGAGGTCCATATCTGGATAGTCAAGGGGCATGGGCTATATAATAGTTTTTTCTTCAAAGAATTGGGGGGGGGGGTAAATGCCCCCTTGCCTCTCCTCAAACAATGCCCCTATGTCAGTCTTAGTTCTTTTGATGGATCAACCTCTACTGTATTGTTCTCCAAAGGGGAGTGATCTTTGATTAAAAAGAAGAAGGCCTAGGGAAAGTGTTAAGTGCTTCATATCTTTGCTGACTTTTGATTGATAAGGCTTCAAAGTAATACAATTTTCCAAATATAGTGACAATAGCTACTGGTGCATTTGTTTCCCAGCCTTTACCCCCTTCCTAATGCCTAGATATAACTCTAGACTGTGTACATGGCCTTACCAATTTTCATTGCTCATTCTGAGCTTCATTGCTGAAAGAAACAAAATTAGTTTATTAAAAAGACACAAACTTGATTTTTTCTGAAACAACTAAAATGCTTTCATAAATGCCCTTAACATGGAGATGTTTAAACACATTAACAGTAAATGTAAGATAAATGATTTTTTTGATGTAAGGATTGAATGAAACTTTCATCAAGAGGAGATCAAAATCATGCAAACATTTTAAATCCATACAACTGAAAACTCCTCTTTCCAATTACCCTAATTTCTTAGTAAATATAGAATTCAATTGTTGCACAAAGTCTATGACAGATTCAATTGTTTCTTTCAATAGGACAAACAAAATTCTTTCATGGGACAATTTCATGGGTCTTGGGATATAGTTTACATTAGGACATTTGACATTTATTCAGTGAAGTTTACTTTTTTGTATGTTTTTTTGGCTATTTCTTTAATGCTTATAAAAGATATAACAGATGTAAATTGCTTTCTTTTCAGGTGAGGAAATGAACAGAAGATTACAATTATTATTCCATTTTACTGCTGCCTCTGTCCTAGGATATGGTTTATATTATGACATTTGTAATGTAAAGCCCCCTCAAGAATATTTAGATAAGTCAATAAACTTTGGCTGGAAATGGAAGTATTTGACATTCATTGATGCAGTAAGTAGAATCATTGTAGCCATTATTAGTCTTTTTTCTATGTATAATAATTACAAAATGAAACTTTCGTTTTTTTAATTTTGAATCATATAGATAGGCTTTTTTTATAAAGTGACTATGTCTTTATAATTGTTATTTATGTGAAACTGTATATGTATAGAAGTCAATAAATTCTGGCCTGAAATGGATCTATGTAACATTTGTTGTTGCAGTAAGTACAGTTATTATAGCTTTTATAATCTTGTTTTTTCTTTTTATTAAATTTGTGAAAATTACAAAATAGAGTTTTTTCTTTTGGTTTAATCATATTGATAATTTTTTTTCTAAAGTGATAATGTGCTAACCTGATAAGGTTGCTTATTGTGTGATAATTGCTGCTGCTTGTTTTTTGAAAGTTTTTCACATGAAAGTAAAGAGTAATGTTAAATCTAATCTAGATATAGGGAGATGCAGTATGTATGCATAATGTTTTATATTATACTTAACATTTTTTTATCCCAATGGCTTGAGAACAAATGTACTCGTTTTGGTGCATTTGCTCACAAAGGGCACTAGAATTAGCAGATTTTGTTTGAATGAGTTTTCTTTCTTCTTTCTATAACCCTTAATTTGATATTATTGCCTCTAAAAAAGTGCACCCTAAATCAGGTTCCTGAGGGTATGATTTGAAGTGCCAAAAAGCGAATTTCTGATTCTAAAATTTTATAATTTTTCTATGGGTTGAAGGTCCCTTGTAGATTTTATGTCTAGGGTAATAGACCCTCTCCTCCCTTTGTGGACAGTTGATTATATGGATGTGGTCTTCTAATTTTTGCTTAAAATTCATCAGCAGAATAGGGAAGCTGTAGTCCCCTCCAATCTCATTACAAACACTGAATCCAATTATTTCTGCTGTTTTGAAATTTTGGTTAATATTGATAAGGGTCAGTGGTTTCAATTCACAAAATTGTGGTTGGGAAAAGTATTTTTCAGAGTCCTGGGGGTGGGCAATTTTGTTGTTCTTCAATTTTTCCAATGAATATACCTTTAAAACTTAAAAAGCTTTAAACCTTTATACCTGTAAAAAGGATATTTTTTTAAATATAGAGGGGGTTGATGCCCTGTTAACCTTCCCCCTCCAATTGACGTCCCTAACAAGGGTGACTCTTTACTTATTGTTCTTATGATGGAAAGTAAGGTTTCCAAGGAAATTCCGAATTTTATGTTGTTTAGTTGACGTTTGAGCGAATTAATCGTTCATATACGTGAAATCTGATTTTCATAATAGATTATCAA
>NC_088879.1:30717257-30735940 GCF_032884065.1 Artemia franciscana | reverse complement strand
TTTTTTTTAACTTTGTAACCATTTAAAATTTTAAAGTATATTGGCTAATTTTCTAGGAGGACACTAAAAGTGTCCCTTTTTTGCAGAATTTGACACTTTAGTCACAATAAGTTTTGGCAATCCTGATTTTTGTTGTAGAACATTGGGAAAATTGAATTAAAATATATTGTTCCTCCTCTCTTCCTGCAAGGATTCAGGAGGCTTCTTATACTATAATCACTATAACACCTGGTTTATATAAGATCTATCCAATTAATATCCTTTAAAAACTTGCTTATCAACTTAAGTCCATCAGCACAATCCCTGTTCACTGTTCAACTCTGCTCCACTTAGTATGTCACTATTCTATTGAATTCTTTTTTCCCTAATAGATTGCCTAATATCCTTCCTTCTGTCTTCTGTTCCTTCACATTCAAATAAAAGATGTTCTACCATTTCCTCATTTCCACAAAATGCACATCTCAGATCTTCATTATAAAAACAGGCTCTATATGTCTGAATTCCTGCATGACCTGACTTTAGTTTAAATATCACCCTGGCTTCAGATTTACATAGTGCTCCATATATTTTCTCTTCAAATTGTCTTTCTTTCTTTTGTATGATTAGTTTATTTGTTGAGAAGGCACGAGTGTCCTCAAATGTCCCTGTTTTCAATTTTTTCATCACTTCTCCAAGTTGATTAACCATCCTGGGTGTAACACTTGCAAATGGTTGCCCATCTTTTATGGATGCTGGTTTTACTGCAGTGTCAGCCATTTCATTTCCACTAATGTTTGCATGTCCAGGTACCCAATCCAATGTGATGGTTACTCCTTTTTCCAGTAGTTTCTGTAATTCTTCATGGCAATAAATCACTTCGGGAGTTACTTTATTTTCTACATAAATATTCTTGATTGCTTCTAAACCACTCTTTGAATCCAAACAGATTCTGTAATTTTCACCTATAGATGCAGAATCTATTAAGTATCTCACTGCTTGTACTATTGCAACTACTTCTGTTTGAAAAACCATAGTTTGATATCATTATCATTAATTTATATCATTCACAATTCAGATTATTTATATCATTAGTTTGACCAATTTAACTATATTTTTAGAGAGGATTACAAAAGCAGCCCCCACTTTATTGCCCACTTTGGATACATCCATGAAGATATCTACAATGTCAAGATATTGCATCTCTTTTGTCATCTTGAATGATTGATCACAATCTAGATTATCCCACTTTTCAAATTCAGTATTGCACTGGTATAAAATGGATTCCCACTGAGGGGTTATGAACATATTGGGCACTCTCAACATTGATGTCAGCTGACAATCCGTTTGAAACTCTTCCATTATCTCCTTTGCCCTCACAATACTAAAATGTTTTATCCATGAACACAACAATCTTTTAGCATTCTTGATTTAATTGGGTTTGACTGGTCAGCTATCCATGTCTTCCACAAAAACTTTAATGTTGTTGTGTATCTCTTGCTGCCAATTCCACTCTTTGACTTGAGAAAGCTCCATGGAGTTATCTTGCTTGCTCCAAAAGCTGTCCTTAAAGCACTATATTGAATAGTTTCCAGCTCCTTTAACAAAAACTTTGACGCTACCATATAAATTATTCCTCTGTATTCCAATTTCGCTCTTATGTATTTTATATAAAATTCTATAAAAAATTTAGGTTTTGGGCCAAAATTTGCTCCACATAACATTTTCATAATATTTAATCTTTTGGCACACTCTCTCTTTAACTGTCTTATATGAGTTTTAAACGTCAAATTTCTATCAATTGTAATTCCAAGCCATTTAAATTCATTCACGTTTTCTATTTCCTCCCCATCTAGAAAAAGGAGAGGAGCCGAGTACTTTTTTCTTCATGTGATTACCATTGCTTTTTTTTATGGACTGAAAACTGCGCACAATTTATCTTGTCCTCATTTCCGCTAATTTTATTTTCTCCTGGGCCACCCGTTGTCCCTCTTCAATACTATCACACACTATCCACATTCCATTATCATCAGTAAAAATTTCAGCTCTACCCTCTTCTGTATCCAGTGGTATATCAAATTCATTTATGTTTTAATAATTGGGCCCCAATGAGGAGCCTTGTGGAACACTGTGTCTTCTCAGTACCTTTCTTTCCAAATATGTTTTGCCCAATTTTACTGTCACTTCTCGCTCTTGTAGATAATCCTTCAATCCTTCTAGTATATGTTGATGAACCATACTATCAAAAGCACTACTCACATCAAAGAAAGCTGCTAAATAGATTTTCTTATTTTCCAAACAATATACTGCGTCATTTACACATATTTGTAACACTTCTATAGTAGATCTATTCTTTCTAAAACCACATTGAACATCTTTCAAAGTGTTTGTTTTTTCCATTTTCCATGTAAGCCTCTCCTTAACCATTCTTTCATAAACTTTTCCTAAGACAGGTAGTAGAGTAATCATCCTTAAGTGTTCAATTTTGAATTATCTTTGCCTTGTTTAGGAATCATAGTCACTAACCCATCCTTCCATATTTTTGGAAATTTTCCATCTTCCCAGGCCTTGTTAATAATTTCTAACAATGTTTTTATTCATTTGTCACTTAAATGTTTGATATATGGTACTGTGGGTAAATCATGTTTAAACCTGGTGCTGTTCATGGTAACTTTCGAATCACTTTCTTTATCTCCTCTACTGTAAAATGTCTATTTGTGTGCAATCAAATCTCCTATAATCAATAGTTTCTCCCCTCCAGGCACTGCATCTATAATTTTTTCTAGACCACGATCACTTAAGAGTAAGTTACCGTCTGGTATATGAACATTGAATATATTAAGCTTTATTTTTAAGATGTAGTTTACATCCAACAACCTCAATTTGATAATCCTCCTGCATTGACAAACAATTTGGGATATAATTGATTTCCTTATTAATTCCAATAATCACTCCACCTCTCTCTTTATTCGATCTATCTAATATCACCATTTTATAATCTCTGAATGGTGGATTTAAATATGGTTTCAAATAAGTCTCTTGAATGCAAAACATATCTATATTATTCTTAATGCAATAGTCTAGTACTAGATCCTTATTCACTTTAACCAATGATCTTGCATTCCAAGACATAATTGTTATGTTTGATTTAACAGTCATTTATTTATACACTGATTCAAAATAAGACTGGTATTCATAGGCATGATTCCCAAACTTTCAATAAAATTACAGAGTTTATCTACTTTTCTCTGATAGGCAGGTTCTCTATGCATATAATTTCTTGTGACGACACTAGACCAATCATAACCTTATTTAGTATATTACTCATTATTCTTTGCTGCATCTGACTATTTTCATTATCCCTAAAAGACACGTTGATTTTTGCTTGTTCTTTATATACCTGTTTGTTAGTCACTTCAGCATATTACCTATAAACTATTTCAGCTCTTCTAAAACTCATTTGATGACTTTCTGCAACTATTAGAATCTTAGTATTGTCTGACAATATTGATATAAACGGGGAGTTGACACGTCTGCCATTCATGCTTTTTTACGATATGTATAACCATCTTGCTGTTGTAATCAAGCTACCTGATGGGACCATAACACGTTTCGTTATTCCAGTCCGTCGAGGCGTCAGACAGGGTGCCCTTACCTCTCCAGTTGCCTTTAATAACTGTATCCTGAACGCCCAATCCAGCGCAGTTCCTTCGTGTATTTTAAAAGGGATTGATGTGTCACTAATCGCTTATGCAGATGATATTTTTAACCCCAGTCGAACAGTACAGTCGTTCGAAAGAAATTTTTCTATTTTAAGTAAAGAATATGCTAAGATTAACCTTACATTCAATAGAGAAAAATCGAACGTGGTTCTGTTCAACTGGGTTGAAACTCGAGCAGGATTTACTATTAATCTCGACGGCGCGCCAGTTTTCCCAAAATCACAAATGAAATATTTAGGACTTCCTATTGGTGACACTCTTAAAGCAACTAGAAGGCTCTTGATCCTTCATTTCCAACGTCGAACAGCAACTGCATACGGAAGCTTGGTAGCAAACAAACTGCGACTCAACCGCAAACTGCTAGCGAAACCTTACAATGCTTCTGCACTCCCGAATTTCCTATACCTTGCACCTTTTTGGCGTACGTTTACGATAATCGAGACGAATGAACTTCGGCGAATCTATTTCCGGTATGCCAAATACCTGCTTGCCCTTCCACCATGGTCAAGCAACTCCTGGGTCATTAAAAGATACGGCATCATAGACCCGAATGCTTCTATCAGAAAAAGCATAGAAGCTTATAATAGTAGAATCGGTTGGCACCCATGGAGCGCTATTTTGATTCAATGAATGTTTCGCTTTTGTATGTTTTAATTGTTTTTAAGTAAGGTGAAGTGTTGCAAAGTTTTTTGTGTAGTTTTTTAGGTCATTTCCGTTTTCCTCTTTTCTTTTATTCACATTATACTCTGTTTTTCATGTGTATTATAACGGGTTATAAATAAATTCGATTCAATTCAATAATAATGTTTATTTTCTAGATTGTTGTTCTTCATTTGACACAGTCCAGATGCATGCTTTCCAGCACATTGTAGGCAAATTTCTTCTTTAGCTGGGCAATATTTCTTTTCATGTCCATATCTTTAGCACTTATGACATTGTAGCAATTGCCTCTTACGTTCATGCACAATCCGCCTCCCCCCCCCCATCCAGACCACTAGAGGAAGCAAGTTATTTTCAAATGTTATCAATATTTCTAGACTGTCTTCCATTTTTCTAGTCTCTCAGTTAAATCTTTTTTGCCTTGTGGCCCCAATTATTGTAATTAGGCTATCTAAACTATCTAAAATATCATCTTCTGAAACATCAAGGGGTATTCCCTTAATTTTCTCTCTTACTGTCCCTCCTCTTCTTTGGCTTTTATTGCAAAACCACACATTTGACTTTGCTTCGAAATTTTCTCAGCTGCCACCTCATTTTTCACAAAAACAACCATTTTCCTTCTTTCATCAAAAACTTCAAACTCAAACTTGTTTTCTTTTAATAGTTCTTCACCAACGCAGGGACCTTAGTAGTCAAGAAGCGTCGTTAATCTGATACAATAATAGTTCTTCATGCACTTTGAGAGTCTGAAATCTTCTGGGAATCTTCTTGATTCCTCTTCCTCCTTTACTTCAATGACCATTCCAATCATGAAAAGTTCTTCTTCTGGTATTTCAAAATATTGTTTACTATTAGTCAAGAAGCGTCGTTAATCTGATACAATAATTGTTTTTCATGCACTTTGAGAGTCTGAAATCTTCTGGGGATCTTCTTGATTCCTCTTCCTCCTTTACGTCAATGACCATTCCAATCTTGAAAAAGTTTTCCTTCTGGTATTTCAAATTATTGTTTACTATTTAATTTTGTTGACACCCACTGTCTCTGGATTGGCTCCATATTCACCCCTTCCTTTCCATCTTTTGGAATCTAGGATTAGAGTACAACATTATTCACTAAATTATACTTTTTCGATTGAGGTTGTTGATACTCAGTATCCATAGCTCTTCTTTTTGTAGCTAATTTGTTATCTATTTTAGTGTTCACACCTTCTAGAACATGAAACATGTCTATTTCCTGTTCAGCATATGCTTCTCTGCTTCTTGGTAAGGATGGATACTCCTGATCAAGTAGTGGGCTGTATCTGTTTTGTGTGGTTACCATTGGTACACAGGATGATAAACTGGGCAAGCACATGTTATTAGGGCTATTAGAAGATTGGGTTGGTATAAATGTTTGCCCATACTGGTTAACTACAGGTACAGTTGTTAATCCTTGCATATTTTGGTAGCCATAGGGGATTTTGACTGGAGCCCCTGATGGGTCCATTATTGTCCACTTTCCTCTTCTTGCAAAATATATTCTTTAAGTCTTTCCAAATTAAAAATATTTTATCTCCTTTCACACTAAAACTCTAGTCCGTCCTTTTCAACTCTGTGACGATTGAATTGGATAACTTTGAAGTCTCTAAAATTCACATTCAATAATTTTCTTGTCTGTTGGGAAAATTTCACTGTTTATTCCAGATTTTCAAACTTTTCCAAGGGCGCTGGTAGAAAATATTCCAGGGGGGTAGACACCAAAATAGGAGTATTGGTTGGGTGACAGATTAAGTGGCTTAGGGCACCAAACTGCGACTTTAGCCTCAAGAAGACGAACTTGCGATCTATTTAAAATCTTGAGAGGCCAATTAATTTAAAATCATCAGTAACTATATTTAAGATTTTACAGTTTTTTTTGGGCAATTTTCCCATTCAGGTGATTTCTTCTAATTTCTTATAATAAGAATTTAGGAAAAATTATCATTGAAAAAATGAGAACAGTGATTCAAATCGGTCAAAACGTTTGTATAGCTATGTGTTGACATACCTGTCAAGCATTATGAAGAACACAAAACCCTTTTACTTCCTCACAATCAATCATTGCCTGCAATTTGAATGCTGTCTTATTACTAAAGACTTTAATCAATTCTATACAGAGACAATTTACCAGATCAGAGGGAGGATAGGGTTAAATTAATGAAGATAGGCTGTAGTATAGGGCAGAAATGATGCAGGAATATGTACCAGTAAATTATATTTTGATCAAGATTTTATCTTTTTTAAACAGGGACAGCAGACTCGCAATCTTGGACTTGATATGCCGAGGAACTACCAGAGCAACGCGGAAGCAGACTTGCTGCTAAAAGAGAATGTGAAAAAAGAAGGCGTGCCGAGGAATTACAAGAACAGCAAGAAATCAGGCTTGCTGCTGATAGAGAAAGTAAGAAAAGAAAGCGTGCCGAGGAATCACAAGAACAGCAAGAAATCAGGCTTGCTGCTGATAGAGAAAGTAAGAAAAGAAAGCGTGCCGAGGAATCAGAGCAACCTGAAAGTTATCGCCTGGCATTCAGGTACAACCCAGTCGATGATTATAGCTTGAGTAGATGTGTTCAAATCGGGACAATGTCTAAAATTTGTCCCTATTGCAAGGCCTTGAAATTCAATGGTGAAACAATGGGAATGTGTTGCGCCTCAGGAAAAGTTAAACTTCCTCTATTGGCTGCACCACCAGAGCCATTGAAGACTTTCCTTACTGGAACTACGTCAGAATCTAAGCGTTTTTTGTCAAAAATCAGACAATACAACTCATGTTTCCAAATGACGTCGTTTGGAGCCCAAATCGAAAATCCAGATCAATTTATGTCTACTTTCAAAGTAAAAGGGCAAATTTATCATAAAGCAGGGTCCCTTCTACCATTCTCAGGCGAGAATCATAAATTTTTACAATTGTACTTCATCAGTGATAGAAATTCTGAATTGAATGCACGTTGCGAAATTTCTCCCAACGTTGAAAGGACAATCGTTTCCCAATTGCAACATCTTTTCCACGAAAATAATAATTTAGCGCGTCTGTTCAAAACAGCCATCGATTTGATGCCTACTGATACGCATAAAATTGTTATTTCCGCTGACAAAACGCCTCCTGGCCAATATGTGCGTAGATACAATGCTCCGACTATCGACGAAGTAGCAATCATTATGGTCGGTGATCAGTTTTTACCTCGAGATATTATTCTTCATAAGCGAAACGCTCAGTTGTTAAGAATTGCTGAAACTCATCGATGCTACGATGCCCTACAATATCCTATCATTTTTTGGGATGGAGCCGACGGCTATCACTTTAATATTAAATTGATGAATCCAGCCACTAACAAAGAAATGAATAAGAAATGCAGTGCAATGCATTATTATTCCTATAGACTAATGATTCGGCAGGATGAAGAAAATTATATTTTAAAATGCCGTGAATTGTTTCACCAATTTGTCGTGGATATGTATGCTAAAATTGAATCAGAACGTTTGCTACATATCCGCCTGAATCAGACCAAGCTCCGCTCTGAACAATACATTCATTTGCGAGATGCAGTTACAAATGACGGTAATACCACAAACGTTGGAAGATTAACAATTTTACCTTCGTCATATGCTGGCAGTCCCCGTCATATGCATGAATATGCTCAAGATGCTATTGCGTATGTTCGTCTCTATGGTCGTCCAGATTTATTTATTACATTTACATGTAATCAATCTTGGGACGAGATACTGCAGCTTTTACTTCAAGGACAATCGGCGGTTCATAGGCATGACATTACGGCACGTGTCTTCCGGCAAAAGTTGAAATCACTGATAAACTACCTTGTAAAACATGAAGTGTTTGGGTCAGTGCGATGCTGGATGTACTCAGTGGAATGGCAAAAACGAGGTTTGCCACACGCACATATACTAATCTGGCTACATAAAAAAATTACTTCGAACGAAATTGATGATGTGATTTCCGCTGAAATACCTGATAAAAATGTCGATAAGGGGTTACATGATATTATTTTAAAAAATATGATACATGGACCTTGCGGTGCACTGAACGAAAATTCACCATGCATGGCCAAAGGAAGGTGCACAAAGCAATATCCTCGACTTTTAGTACCCAAAACAATTACTGGCAATGATGGTTACCCACAATATAGAAGAAGATCTACTGAAGATGGCGGTAAAACAGCAATAATAAAGAAGCGTAACGGTACCACCATCGAAGTAGATAACCAGTGGGTTGTTCCATATTCCCCATTATTATCAAAAACATTTAATGCACACATAAACGTTGAATACTGTAACTCCGTAAAGGCAATCAAATACATATGTAAATACGTCAACAAAGGCAGTGACATGGCAGTTTTTGGCTTGCAGTCCGAAATCAAAGATTTCGATGAAATCGTAGAATATCAGGCTGGAAGATACATAAGCAGTAATGAAGCTGTTTGGCGAATTCTTTCATTTCCGATACATGAACGTAGTCCAGCTGTTGTTCACTTAGCGGTACATTTACAGAATGGTCAACGTGTTTATTTCACGGAAACCAACGTGCAACAATGAGTCCTGAATCCACCGGATACAACATTAACAGCTTTTTTTTCGCTTTGCAAAAATGATTCTTTTGCAAAAAAACTGCTGTATACTGAAGTGCCTTCGTATTACACGTGGAATACTAAAAATAAAGTATTTGAACGTCGAAAACAGGGTAAGTTAGTCGACGGCCAACCTACCATCTTCAAAGATACCACGATAGGAAGACTCTACACCGTTCACCCCAATCAACATGAATGCTTCTTTCTACGCCTGCTTTTGGTGAATGTACCCGGTCCGACACCCTTTGAGTATTTGAGGACTGTAAATGGTACTATACATGACACTTACCGTAGTGCATGCCAAGCTCTGAATTTATTGGAGAAATACCAACACTGGGATAACTGCATCAATGACGCGTGCGAAACGTCAACCCCAAGTCAAATTCGTGCATTGTTTGGCATCATTTTAACAACTTGCTCTCCATCAGCTCCTACAGAGTTATGGGAAAAATATAAGTCAAAAATGTCCGAAGATATACTTCATCGAAAACAGTTAGAGACGTCAGATATGACTTTTGATTTTACATCAGAAATTTATAACTACACTTTAGTTGTTATAGAAGATTTGTGCGTAAGTATGGCAAACAAACCTCTTCAGGATTTGGGAATGCCTTCACCTAACCGTATCGCTGCTGTTTCGACATGTGTAGAATTGGATCGTGAACAAAGTTACAGTACGAGTGATCTATTGTCGTATGTACAAAATAACATTTCCAAGTTAACGTCGGAACAAAAAGACATTTATGATACGATAATGCATTGTGTCGATAACAACGTTGGAGAAATTTTCTTTTTGGATGCGCCAGGAGGTACTGGTAAAACGTTTGTGATAAAACTGATTCTGGCATCAATTCGATCAAAAAATGATATAGCGTTGGCAATTGCGTCGTCCGGAATAGCCGCAACATGGCTGCCTGGTGGAAGAACTGCTCATTCCGCTTTGAAATTGCCTCTGAACTTGCATTCTACAGAAACTCCCACGTGCAATATTTCCAAATCATCTGGGATGGGTAAAGTATTGCAGCAATGCAAACTTATTATTTGGGATGAGTGCACAATGGCACACAAAAAATCGCTCGAGGCTCTGGATCAATGCTTGAAAGATTTGCGAGGGAAGTCGAAACCCTTTGGCAGCACCTTAATATTGCTTGCGGGAGATTTCAGGCAAACATTGCCTATAATACCTAGATCAACTCCTGCAGACGAAATGAATGCTTGCCTGAAAAATTCTAATTTATGGGCACACGTAAAAACATTAAAATTAACTACAAATATGCGTGTCCGATTGCAAAACGATGAATCTGGTCAAACATTTTCAGATCAATTGCTGGCAATGGGAAACGGAAAGCTCCCAGTAGACTCAATTTCAGGACGTATACAACTACCTGCTGATTTCTGTAATTTAGTGACGTCCAAAAATGAATTGATTGAAAAAGTATTTCCGAATATTCTAAAAAATTATAAAAATAATAAATGGCTAAGTGAAAGAGCGATTCTCGCACCCAAAAATATAGACGTCCACGAAATCAACAATATTGTTTTGACCAAGATTCAAGACCAGGCAGTCCTTTACAAGTCAGTCGACACAGTTTTGGAACCAAATGAAGCGGTTAATTATCCATCTGAATTTTTAAATTCCATAGATCTTTCAGTGTTTCCACCACACGTGCTACAACTAAAAATAGGCGTACCAATAATACTTTTAAGAAATATAAACCCACCAAAGCTTTGCAATGGCACTCGACTTGCCGTAAAAAAAAACAATGGAAAACCTAATAGAGGCCACAATCTTGACAGGGCCTTTTGAGGGTGAGGCTGTTCTTATTCCTCGCATTCCCATGATTCCAACGGATCTGTCTTTTCAATTTAAAAGATTGCAATTCTCAATTCGATTAGCATTTGCAATCACCATTAACAAAGCTCAAGGTCAATCATTAGAAAAATGTGGTATTGATCTTAATACTGATTGTTTTTCCCATGGACAATTGTACGTTGCATGTTCGAGGGTCGGTAAACCTGACAATCTATTTATATGCAGCGACAATTGGACAGCGAAGAATGTTGTATATTCGCAAGTTTTACACAGTTAATTTGTATTTTGGAACCAAATGAAGCGGTTAATTATCCATCTGAATTTTTAAATTCCATAGATCCTTCAGGGTTTCCACCACACGTACTACAACTAAAAATAGGCGTACCAATAATACTTTTAAGAAATATCAACCCACTAAAGCTTTGCAATGGCACGCGACTTGCCGTAAAAAAAAAATGGAAAACCTAATAGAGGCCACAATCTTGACAGGGCCTTATGAGGGTGAGGCTGTTCTTATTCCTCGCATTCCCATGATTCCAACGGATCTGCTTTTTCAATTTAAAAGATTGCAATTCCCAATTCGATTAGCATTTGCAACCACCATCAACAAAGCTCAAGGGCAATCACTAGAAAAATGCGGTATAGATCTTAATACAGATTGCTTTACCAATGTACAATTGTATGTTGCATCTTTGAGGGTCGGTAAACCTGACAATCTATTTATACGCACAGACAATGGGACAGCGAAGACTGTTGTATATTCACAAGTTTTACGTAGTTAATTTGTATTGTATCTATCTATCTATCTATCTATATAAAAACGAGTTGTGTGTATGCATGTTTGTTTGTTTGTAAAAAGAGCATTTGCATATGACGTCATTATTAGTACATACGGCTTTGTATATGGACAGACAATGGGAAAGCCAAGAATGTTGTTTATTCGCAATTTTTACGTAGTTTGAAACACATATATAAATCTATCTATATTCACAGGTGGGACACAGGGACACAACTACAATGGCGCATAACGACTTACGCGCGCGGGGGGGCTTGGGGGGCGCGAAGCGCCCCACCAACTAGGTGTTGGGGTGGCGCGAAGCGCCACCCCAACAGCTAGTATATATATAAAAATAAGTTGTCTGTGTGTGTGTGTGTCGAGTGACGTCATGTTTGTATGTCGACTGACGTCATGTTTGTCGACTGACGAAATTACAGACCGGGACATTAGGACACAAATGACGACCGGGACATAGGGAATATAAATGACGACTGGGACACTCAAAGAGAAAGCGACCGGGACACAAGGAATGTTCGATTAGCAATCACCATCAACAAAGCACCGGGACACAAATGACGACCGGGGCACAGGGAATATAAATGACGACCAGGACACTCAAAGAGAAATTACAGACCGGGACACCGGAACACAAATGACGACCGAGACAAAAATGACGACCGGGAAACAGGGAATATAAATGACGACCGCGACACTCAAAGAGAAATTATAGACTGGGACACCGGGACACAGGGAAACAACAACAACGGGGACGCCAGGGGGCACAGGGGGATATATAAATGACGACGGGGACACAGGGAATGTTCGATTAGCAATCACCATCAACTAAGCTCAAGGGCAATCATTAGAATAATGAGGTATAGATCTGAATACAGATTGTTTTTCCCATGGACAATTATATGTTGCATGTTCAAGAGTCGGTAAACCTGACAATCTATTTATATGCACAGACAATGGGACAGCCAAGAATGTTGTATATTCGCAAGTTTTACGTAGTTAAATATATATATATATATATATATAGATATATCTATCTATATTCACAGGTGGGACACAGGGACACAACTACAATGGCGCGTAACGACTTATGCGCGCGGGGGGGGGGCGCTAAGCGCCCCCACCAACTAGGTGTTGGGGTGGCGCGAAGCGTTACCCCAACAGCTAGTAGTGTAATATTTCTATCTACTTCACTTTCCTTTTGATTTTTTTCTGAGTCTTGCTCTCGCTTGTCTTCTAACAGCACAGTTTTTTCGTTCTTCATTATCATTTTTGACACGTTCTTATACTCGCTTTCTTGTATCTGCTAACCGCACACTTCTTTGTTCTTCACTTTTATTTTGACACGTTCTGGTTCTCGCTGTCACTTGTAATTCTCGCTCTCACTTATCTTCTAGCTGGCTTATTTTTTGTCCTTGCTGATTCCAACCTTCTAACCAGTTGTTATGGCGTTGTTCTTCTAACCTAATATTTCTTTCTACTTCACTTTTATTATTGATAAAAGTGGATATAACATTGACTTTTAAAATTTTCAGATATTTGTCTAGTTTCAATTAATAAAATTAATTTTTTGGTGACACCATAAATATTTTTGAAGCTCAGATAATAGCTTTAGAGATTCGGAACTTAGAACTAAGATAAAATAACATTTATTCAAAAACAAAATTAACATACTTTTAAGTACAATTTAAAATTACATTGACACTTGATTTCATTACAATACTGGTGTACACAAAAATGATGTCATTGACATGAATTTTGTTCTTTCAAAATTCAGTCTCTTGACAAAATTTCTCAAACTTCTAACCCATGTAGATGGTTCTTTTAGGCTAGAATATCTTAGTGTCTCAAGTTCTTCAGCGCACATGTCTTTGCTAGTCGTTTTCAAATTTGACACGTTTTGATACTTACTGTCGTATATATTCTAACTGCATCGGTCTTTCCTCTTTGGAGTATGAGTGCTTCATGTAATTTAGCAATATCCTTTACTTTTGCTGCCCATATTGGTCTTGTCACAATTGATGGTCCATGTTGTTGATTTTCACTCATTATGAATTTAACTTGTTTGGACTGTTCTCGTGATCTTATCACGTATGATAGTTCAGGTGGTGGTTCCAAAGAATCATCATTTGTAACAACTGCAAATGTTTGTTTTTTGAGTCTTCCTACTGACATTATATAAATATCTTTTCAATATGTAACGTTCTACTCATAAAATCATGCATTGAGTAGATTAAAATCTAAAAACTGTTTTAAAATTTTTGGCATTTTTCTAGTTTGAATTAAAAAACTAAAATTATTGCAGTAACCATAAATTATATTTTTGCAATTTACATAATAACTTTAGCGATTCTGAACTTAGAACGAAAATAAAATATTTTTTTATGGAAATATATCACAACATTGTAGAGATTACATGATAGAGATGTCAGTATAGAGATATCTCTGGAAGCGCAAATGAATAAATACAAAAAAATTTGACTTTACTAAGTAGATTCACTAAAGAACAAATTCCAGAAAATGCATAAGATTCTCAGAGTAGAATTTTCTAATTTTTGTATTCTACAAATTCGGTCAGTGTTATCACTAATTTCTCATTTCATAAAAATTTTCCACTCGTTTCAATGAGATTTTTTTCACATTTAGGGAGATATAGTTTATTTCATAAAGAATGAAATTCTTTGTTATCTCTTTTATTTTGTTATTATGTTTCGCTAGAAATACTTTTGGGCTTACACCAACTCCTTCAGAAAAGGAAAATGACACATTTTTCTCATTTTTCTCTAAAAAATTATATTGGCAAAGTCCTTTTCAAGCAGAAAACTGCACAATAAGATCTAAGCCAAAGCACCATTTCTGTATAATTGATAATGACGTGGAAGGCACTTCAAAACGAGAATGTGGTCTATTTTTACCAAGACAACAACACCCTCGAGGGGGGCTAATGAGCATATTTGATATCCGGGGTGAAGGGAATGTCAAAGCCGTTTTTGTAAGTTCTAACGGTGCAGAGCTCTTTGAAATATCTCTAAGAAATAATACTAATCCTGGATACTCCTCTATTTCTTACATTGATAACTATGGCAATACAAATTTTCTTGTAACCTCTAAAATAAGCCATCGAATGTTTGAAAGGCAAAGGTTCACAAGAATAATCTTTAGCGTTAGAAAAATTTATAACCAACTTACGGTAGAATTGGAATCTGCAGTGGACCCAGTCTTGAAATTCAAGTATGTTGACCCTGTAGTTATGCCTAGGCTACCGTTCGGAAAATTTGAGCGGCGAAAACTGTTTTTCCAGGATGTAAAAAACGAATTTAAATATCTGAAAATTAGGTGTGGTCACATAGAACTGTTCTGGGACTCCCCTTTTATTCAGGTAAGAACCTGTGGAGATGAAGACAACCCCTCTGCTGATTGCGATCGGAGTGATAAATACTTCAAATTTATAGAAGAAAAAAGACAAAGGGAGTTCAACAAAAAAGGGAAAACGAAAGAGATGATTTCGAAGACTACACTACCTTTCCACAACGATAATTAAAAGTTCAAATAGGGATAAAATCCTTTTAATAGACAGCAATAAATATATTACTGTCTATTAAAGCATTTTTTTTTAAATTATATTTATCGTAAATGAAAAGAAAGTGTTAGTCCTGTGGTGGCGCAGTGGATTTGACCTTAGCTCGGTAATACGGGACCCAGAGATCGAATCACGCTGCAGGAATGCACTGCAGGGACCATAGGAGTCAAGAAGCGTCGTTAATTCTTATAATAATAACTAGCTGTTGGGGTGGCGCTTCGTGCCACCCCAACACCTAGTTGGTGGGGGCGCTTCGCGCCCCCCAAGCCCCTCCGCGCGCGTAAGTCGTTACGTGCCATATTAGTTACGCGCATTGTAGTTGTGTCCCTGTGTCCCACCTGTGAATATAGATAGATGTGTCCCCGTCGTCATTTATATATCCCCTTGTGCCCCCCGGCGTCCCCGCTGTAGTTGTATATTCCCTGTGTCCCGGTCGTCATTTGTGTCCCGGTGTCCCGGTCTGTAGTGTCATCTTATAATGACGTCGTATACAAAGCCTTATATACTTATAATGACGTCATATGGAAACCCACAAACAAACGACCATGCCTACAAACAACTTATTTTTATATACATATAGATAAAGTTTCTTTTTTAGTTTTTCTTTTTTTTAGTTTTGCAGCTTTTTTTTATTTTTTTAGCTTTTTTTCTTTTCAGTTTTTTACCTTTTTTATTTTTTGCTTTTTTTAAAGTTTTTTCTTTTTAGGTTTTTTCTTTTTTTAGCTTTTTTCGCGCCATATTAGTTACGCACCATTGTAGTTGTGTCCCTGTGCCCCACCTGTGAATATAGATAGATATATATATATTTTTAAATACGTAAAACTTGCGAATATACAACATTCTTTGCTATCCCATTGTCTGTCCATATAAAGAGATTGTCAGGTTTACCAACTCTTGAACATGCAACATAATAATTGTCCATGGGATAACAATCCGTATTCAGATCTATACCGCATTTTTCTAACGATTGCCCTTGAGCTTTGTTGATGGTGATGGCTGATCGAACATTCCCTGTGTCCCAGTCGTTATTTATATATCCCCCCTGTGCCCCCGGCGTCCCCGTTGTAGTTGTGTCCCTGTGCCCCGGTCGTTATTTGTATTCCCTGTGTCCCGGTGTCCCAGTCTGTAATTTCTCTTTGAGTGTCCCGTTCGTCATTTATATTCCCTGTTTCCCGGTCGTCCTTTGTGTCCCGGTGTCCTAGTCTGAAATTTCGTAAGTCGACAAACATGACGTCGGTCGACAAACAACTTCATGACGGAATAATTCTCAATCCTCATAAAGACGTCAGTCGACAAACAGGACATCAGTCGACACACAAACATGACGTCAGTCAACAGACATGCAACTTATTTTTATATATATAGATATAGTTTCTTTTTTAGTTTTAATTTTTTTTAGTTTTGCAGCTTTTTTAGTTTTTTTAGCTTTTTTTTCTTTTTAGTTTTTTACCTTTTTATGGCACTTGGTTTTAACCAAGTGACATATAGCAATCGCAAATTCTGTCGTTCAATGTTTATTCTAACATTGACAGTTGGAAAAATCTTCACGTGCCAAGCATGCTAAAGCTCAACAATTTATAATAAACCTCAAATTTTAAGTATCTGTTTTAAGGTTTTCGAATTACTTTAATCTATTGTCAAAATATTTTGAAATATTTATGCAATTCCCAGTTTTTACATTTTTAGTTTCAGTTTTCTTTTTCTTCTTTATTTTTCAGAGGTAAATACATATCGCCGAACCTTTGTTTTTTTTTTTTTAACTAAAATCTGGTAGGCATTGATAACCTTATCCAAGTCAAAATCCCAAACCCAATCATCATCGCTATCATTTTCAGTTTTGATACGTTTTGACTCTCGCTGTCCAGGTTGATCTTCATCTAATTGCGTGGTTTTGCGTTCTTTAGCCGTAAGCCTTTTGGCATTAGCTCTTTGAGCAGCTTCCTCGGCTGTTTCTTCTGTTGTAGGATTTGGTAACATTCTATCTTTTTCAATGTTTTTCAATTTGTCAATTTTCATTCTAACATTGACAGTTAAAAAAATCTTCACGTACCAAGCTTGATAAAGCTCAACAATTTATAATAAACCTCAAATTTTAAGTATCTTTTTTAAGCTTTTCAAATTACATTAATATATTGTCAAAATATTTCGAAATATTTATGCAATACCCAGTTTTTACTTTTAAACCCTCAACACAAAAATACATACAACTTATTTTTATATATATAGAAGATATAATCTGGCGTAACAGATATAGTGTAACAGACATAACAGACAGACAACTTATTTTTATATATATCTATATATATAAAAATAAGTTGTCTGTGTGTGGATCTGTGTGTGGATCAGGTGACGTCATGTTTGTCCGCATATGACGTCTGAATTATTTCACACTAATACAAAAGAAGAAAAAAACTAAAAAAGGTAAAAACTACAAAAAAAAACTAAAAAGAAAAAAAAAACTAAAAAAGCTAAAAAACTAAAAAAAACTAAAAAAAGGTAAAAATCTAATAACTAAAAAAAACTGAAAAAAAATAAAAAAAGGCAAAAACTACAAAAAAATAAAAACTAATAAAAAAACTAAAAAAACTAAAAAAACTAAAAAAAACTAAAAAAAGGTAAAAAACTAAAAACTAAAAAAGAAAAAAACTAAAAAAAAGGAAAAAACTGAAAAATAAAAGAGAAAAAGAAAACTAAAAAAATATGAATAAATATATATAAAAATAAGTTGTTTGTGGGTTATGTCTGTCTGTCTGTCTGTCGAGTGACGTCGTGTTTGTCCGCATATGACGTCTGAATTATTTCACACTAATACAAAAGAAGAAAAAAAACTAAAAAAGGTAAAAACTACAAAAAAAACTAAAAAGAAAAAAAACTAAAAAAGCTAAAAAACTAAAAAAAACTAAAAAAAGGTAAAAAACTAAAAACTAAAAAAACTGAAAAAACTAAAAAAGGCAAAAACTAAAAAAAAACTAAAAACTAATAAAAAAAACTAAAAAAGCTAAAAAACTAAAAAAACTAAAAAAACTAAAAAAACTAAAAAAAGGTAAAAAACAAAAAAAAACTAAAAACTAAAAAAGAAAAAACTAAAAAAAAGGAAAAAACTGAAAAATAAGAGAAAAAGAAAACTAAAAAAATATTAATAAATATAAAAAATATAAAAATAAATATAATATAAATTAGCAATCAACAAAGCACCGAGACACAAATGACGACCGGGACACAGGGAGTATAAATGACGACCAGGACATAAGTAAAAAAAAAAACTAAAAAAACTAAAAAAATGGTAAAAACTACTAAATAAAAACTAATAAAAAAACTAAAAAATCTAAAAATCTAAATAAACTAAAAAAGAAAAAAAAGAAAAAAGGAAAAAAATAAAGGAGAAAAACAAAACTAAAAAACGAATGTATATACAGACCGGGACACCGGGATACAAATGACGACCGGGACACAGGGAATATAAATGACGACCGGGACACAGGGACACAACTACAATGGGGACGCCGGGGGGCACAGGGGGATATAAATGACGACCGGGA